>NC_053123.1:34773478-34783478 GCF_010015445.1 Perca fluviatilis | reverse complement strand
TTACCTGCAGACTGGAGACAAACAGAGTCAGAAACAAGTTGGATTTGTACAACTGTTTTCCTGTATGTGTGTGTGTGTGTGTGTGTGTGGTGTGTGTGTGTGTGTGTGTGTGTGTGTACCTCAGCCTGTGCACGCAGCTGCAGGTGTGTGTTCAGAGTGTGTTCGGCTTCACAGAGCTGCCATCCTGCTTCACAGCTGTCAGACAACATAGTGATGCCCTGCTGCACCCAGCTGCTGACCTGTTACACACACACACACACACACACACACACACACACACACACACACACACACACACACACACACACACACACACACACACACACACACACACACACAGACAGACAGACAGACACAAAGACAGACAGACAGACACACACACACCATACAGAGACAGACAGACACACACACACACACACACACACACACACACACACACACACACACACACACACACACACACACACACACACACACACACACACACACACACACACACAGTGTAAGTACAGTCAAACGGTGAAAGGAAGTTCCAGAGAATAATAAGAAGGAAACATCACCTTTTCAACAAGCTTTTCACATGAAGACGATAGCAGCAGGAGCCTCTGATTGGTCAGGAGGCTCTGGTGGGCGGGGCCTTCTTCACTTTGAGTCTCCTTTCCCAGCATGCTTTGCAGCCCTGCCGCCTGCACACTAAACCAAAACAGATTCAGATGCAGATTTCATGTCCTGTATTTAGAAACGTTTGACTGTAATGTGACTGAAGTAACCAGCCATTATTTCATTAATTAATCTTTGCAGAGAGGGTGTGTGTGTGTGTGTGTGCACGTGTCTGTGTCTGTGTGTGTGTCTGTGTGTGTGTGTGTGTGTGTGGGTGTGTGTGTGTTTGTGTCTGTGTCTCTGTGTGTGTGTGTCTGTGTGTGTGTGTTTGTCTGTGCGTGTGTTTGTGTGTGTCTGTGTCTCTGTGTGTGTGTGTCTGTGTGTCTGTGTGTGTGTCTGTGTGTGTTTGTGTGTGTGTGGGTGTGTGTGTGTGTGTTTGTGTCTGTGTCTGTGTGTGTGTGTGTCTGTTTGTGTGTGTTTGTCTGTGTGTGTGTGTGTCTGTGTGTGTGTCTGTGTGTGTGTGTGTGTGTGTGTGTGTGTCTAACCCTAACCCCAGATATCTGACCTGGATCCATGTAGGGTTCTGGATCTGACTCCAGGCTCCAGGTCTTTGGTTTCCTCTGATCTACATTCAGGCTTAAGCTCTGATCTCGACCCCAGTGACTGGTCTAAACTGGATCCAGACTGCAGGTTTCTGGTCTCTTCTGGTATAGATTCAGGCTCTAACTGTAATCTGGATCCTGACTCAAAGTGTCTGGTGTTCTCTGATCTAGGTTCAGGCTTTACGTCTGATCTGGATCCCGGCTGAAAGTCTCTGTTCTCCTCTAAGTTAGAATGTGTCTTCAGGTTTAATTTGCATCCAGACTTCAGGTTTCTGGTCTCCTCTGATCTGCATTCAGGCTCCAAGTCTTTGGCTTCCTCGGGTCTACATTCAAGCTTCACATCTAGCTTAGATTCTGGTTCCAGCATCTGGTCTACACTGGATCCAGGCTGCAGGTTTCTAGTGTCATCTGATCTACTTCCAGGCTTCACATATACTTTAGATTCTGGTTCCAGCGTCTGGTCTACACTGGATCCAGGCTGCAGGTTTCTAGTGTCATCTGATCTACTTCCAGGCTTCACATATACTTTAGATTCTGGTTCCAGCGTCTGGTCTACACTGGATCCAGGCTGCAGGTTTCTGCTCTTCTCTGATCTGGGTTTTAGATCTTTTAGATATAATAATCTGGATCCTGACTCAAAGGTTCTGGTCTCGTTTGTTTTAGATTCTGTCTTCAGGTTTAATTTACATCCAGACTGCAGGTTTCTGGTCTCCTCTGATCTGCGTTCAGGCTCCAAGTCTTTGGTTTCCTCGGGTCTACATTCAAGATTTGTGGATCCAGGCTGCAGGTTTCTAGTGTCCTCTGATCTACTTTGAGGTCTCACACCTAGTTTAGATTCTGGTTCCAGCGTCTGGTCTACACTGGATCCAGGCTGCAGGTTTCTAGTGTCATCTGATCTACTTTGAGGTCTCACATCTAGTTTAGATTCAGGTTCCAGAGTCTGGTCTACACTGGATCCAGGCTGCAGGTTTCTGCTCTTCTCTGATCTGGGTTTCAAATCTTTTAGATATAAGAATCTGGATCCTGACTCAAAGGTTCTGGTCTTGTTTGTTTTGGATCCCGGCTGAAGGTCTCTGGTTTCTCTTGTTATAGATTCTGTCTTCAGGTTTAATTTGAATTCAGTCTGCAGGTTTTCAGTCGCCTCTGGTCGGGCTCCAGGCTTTACATCCAATCTGGATCCTGACTCAAAGCCAGGCTCCAGGTCTTTGGTTTCCTCTGGTCTACTTTCAGGCTTCACTTCTAGTTTAGATTCTGCTTTCAGCTCCGATAACGCGTCTGGTCAAAACTGGATCCAGAATCAAAGTCTCTGGTCTCCTCTGATTTAGATTCTGACTTTAGGTTTAATCTGAATCTGGACTGCAGGCTTCTGTGTGGCTCTGATCCGATCCCGATCCCGGCTGAAGGTTTCGGTTTCCCCCCGATTCAGACTCTAATCTAAGCTTCACGTCTGATCCAGACTGCAGGGTTCTGGTTTCTTTCCTCCTGGACTCTGCCGGCAGGTCTGATGTGGATCCAGACTGCAGGGTTCTGGTTTCTTTTGTCCTGGACTCTGCCGGCAGGTCTGATGTGGATCCAGACTGCAGGGTTCTGGTTTCTTTTGTCCTGGACTCTGCCGGCAGGTCTGATGTGGCTCCAGACTGCAGGGTTCTGGTTTCTTTTGTCCTGGACTCTGCCGGCAGGTCTGATGTGGATCCAGACTGCAGGGTTCTGGTTTCTTTTGTCCTGGACTCTGCCGGCAGGTCTGATGTGGATCCAGACTGCAGGGTTCTGGTTTCTTTTGTCCTGGACTCTGCCGGCAGGTCTGATGTGGATCCAGACTGCAGCGTTCTGGTTTCTTTTGTCCTGTACTCTGCCAGCAGGTCTGATGTGGATCCAGACTGCAGCGTTCTGGTTTCTTTTCTCCTGGACTCTGCCGGTAAGTCTGATGTGGATCCAGACTGCAGGTCCTGCTTCTGGTCCAGGATCGTGTCGGCTGTGAGACTCCAGTCCTGCAGTGAAGACAGACAGCATGTTCATTGATTACAGCACAGGGGCATAAAATAAATGTTGATGTTAAAAAATAACAAAATTCTTGTAATTCTTCGTAGATAAAATGTACGTATTAATTGATAGTGAAGTTTACATCGTAGTAAAACTGTGATTTAAGGTTGTTACACACCGGGGACCTCACAAATAAATGACGCAAATATGTTGCATCAAAAGTATTCACACACACACACACACACATACACACACATAACACACACATAAACACACATAACACACACATACACACACACATAACACACACAAAAACACACACACATACACACACACACTTACACACACACAGACAAACACACACACAAACAGAGCTCTATTTTAACGATTAGATATTGTTGTTATGATAATGTGAGCTCTATTTTAACGATATATGATATTGTTGTTATGATAATGTGAGCTCTATTTTAACGATATATGATATTGTTGTTATGATAATGTGAGCTCTATTTTAACGATATGATATTACATTGTCGTAATGATAATGTGAGCTCTATTTTAATGATATATGATATTGTTGTTATGATAATGTGAGCTCTATTTTAACGATATATGATATTGTTGTTATGATAATGTGAGCTCTATTTTAACGATATATGATATTGTTGTTATGATAATGTGAGCTCTATTTTAACGATATATGATATTGTTGTTATGATAATGTGAGCTCTATTTTAACGATATTTGATATTGTTGTTATGATAATGTGAGCTCTATTTTAACGATATGATATTGATGTTATGATAATGTGAGCTCTATTTTAACGATATATTACATTGTCGTAATGATAATGTGAGCTCTATTTTAACGATATATGATATTGTTATGATAATGTGAGCTCTATTTTAACGATATTTGATATTGTTGTTATGATAATGTGAGCTCTATTTTAACGATATATGATATTGTTGTTATGATAATGTGAGCTCTATTTTAACGATATGATATTACATTGTTGTAATGATAATGTGAGCTCTAAACCCTTACCTCTCCAGACTGGTGTTTGTTCCTGAGGACCATGATGGCGTTCTCCGCCTGTTGCAGCTGCAGCCTGACGGCGCTGTCCGCCCTCCTCCTCCGGTCCTGCAGGGCCTCCACCAGCTCCTCCACCTGCAGGGCTGTCCCGCTGCTGCTCTGGGAGCTCTGGGAACTCTGGGAGCTCTGGGAGCTCTGGGAAGAGACGCAGCATCAGCTTTGACCCACACGTTCAACAAAAAGTCAGTGTGTGTGTGTGTGTGTGTGTCTTTGTCTGTGTGTGTGTGTCTCTGTGTTTGTGTGTGTGTCTCAGTGTGTGTATGTGTGTGTGTTTGTGTGTCTCAGTGTTTCTGTGTGTCTCAGTTAGTTCCTGTTGTGTGTCTCAGTGTGTGTGTGTGTGTGTGTGTGTGTGTGCTCATAAAACCACACTTCATAACATGTGAACTGTCCCTTTAAGATGAAACTCATCAGCTGCCTGAGAAAGCTCCTGCCTGACTGGTTTCCTGATGTAACGTCATCTGAGCCAGACCAGGAAACCAGTCAGTTCCTGTTGAGTTGTCAGTGAGAGGAGACGCACCGACACACAGGCGGTAATATTTCCCTTTTATTAAAAAGCTGTGACTTTAACTGAGTAGTAGAATAGTTACAGAAAGGAGCTCTAAAGTACTGAAGAAGTGAAATACTTTAACTGTAATCTGCTGCAGACTGAAAAACACTTTGAGACTCAAAGTGAAAGCAACTGAGGCAACTTTCTGCAGCAGGGAGAGGCACACGGGAGATGTTTACCTTCTGGGCTTTCTGCCAGAAATCTTTTAGATTTAGACAACAGAACTACTTAGTTAAGTTTAGGAAAATATAGTGGTTTGGGTTCAAATAAACCTCTTATGGCAGACCGCACTGAAGGAAAACTTGTCCCGTGTGTTAGGGAGGGAAACACAACTGACTTCCTGTTTTACAGTTTTCTTTTCGATTGCCACATGTGCAAAACTCTAACTCCAGTCTACACAGCAGCAGTTCTAATTAATTAGCCTGAGGTAAACGCTAGCTATCAGTAAATAGAAGTGATGTGGTGGCTGGCATCTGGTGTGTGCGCCAGTTTTTGTGTGTGTGTGTGTGTGTGCACCAGTGTGTGTGTGACGTCACTTTGACAGCGAATAACTTTACATCTGAAGCGTTTAAAGACTCTATTTGTCCGTTGTTTATTTCTAAAGAAACACGACAATGTATAAAAGGCTCCATTACCTTGTACCTCACGTTATGGCTCTGTAGCAGACGTTTTTGTAAAAATAGGCTAACGATTGTGTCATAACCAAGCGACTTACTGTTGCCTAGTAGAGGAATTACCGTATAGTACAGGAGAAGCTCGCTGGCAGTTTGGACTTCCATTATCTGTTTAGGTTTAATTACTGATGTTAACTAGCATTTTAGTGATCAGTAATTAGCCTGTGCCCATGTTATCTTCTTACATATACCTACGCTCTCTGTCTCTGTAAGATTGGGAATGATTGAGATTTCTCTCGGCACAGCTACCAGAAGACTTACAACTTTCAGACTCGTCACGTCACATTTACGTTGTCTCTGTCAGTTGGAGGCTGCTCAGTAAAGCAAGTGATCGCTGGAAAAGTGCTTCTAATATCCTTCACTGGTCTCCGTCCAGAGCAACGGGCTCTGTTGGTCCATTATATATATGTCAATGATAGAAACGGGGGGGAGGGGGGCTAAACTCATTATCGCCTAGGGCAACCAAATGGCTAGATCCAGCCCTGGTTATCTCATTGAGGATTGTTCTGAGTGTTTGGCTGCTCTGAGCCTGTTCTGAGATGTGTGTTAATAGTTGTGTTTGCATGAGATGTGAACTGTTTAGCTCAGGTGACTGTTGGTAGTGCAGACTGTAGTTAGAGTTTTGCACATGTGGCTTCAGGTGTGACCAATGTCGTTTAGCGTAATTGTAACTTCTGTTGTTTCTGCTGTTTTCAGCTGCTCTCAGAGACAAAATGGCTTCCATGTCAGAGGAGGATTTCTGCTGTTCGGTCTGTCATGAAGTCTTTAGAGATCCTGTTGTTCTGTCATGTAGCCACAGCTTCTGTAAAGACTGTCTGAAGAGCTGGTGGACAGAGAAACAGACACAGGAGTGTCCAGTTTGTAAGAGAAGATCTTCAAGGCCAGAACCACCTCGTAACCTGGAGTTAAAGAAGCTGTGTGAGAGTTTCTTACAGCAGAGAGATCAAAGAGCTTCAGAGGCTCTCTGCAGTCTGCACTTGGAGAAACTCAAACTCTTCTGTTTGGACCATCAGCAGCCGGTGTGTCTCATCTGCAGAGATTCAGAAACACACTCCAACCACAGATTCAGACCCATCGATGAAGCTGCACGACAACACAAGAAGGAACTCCAGGAAACTCTGGAGACCTTAAAGGAGAAGTTAGAGGTTTTTGAACAAGTTAAAGAGGAGTGTGATCGTACAGCAGAACACCTGAAGGTCCAGGCCCGACACAGAGATGCAGATTAAGGATCAGTTTAAGAAGCTTCACCAGTTTCTAGAAGAGGAAGAGGAGGCCAGGATGGCTGCACTGAGGGAGGAAGAGGAGCAGAAGACTCAGAGGATGAAGGAGAAGATGGAGGCTCTGAGCAGAGAGATAGCAGCTCTTTCAGACACAGTCAGAGCCACAGAGGAGCAGCTGAGAGCTGAAGACGTCTCATTCCTGATCAACTACAAGGCTGCAGTGGAAAGAGTCCAGCAGTTCCCCCTGCTGGATGATCCACAGCTGCTCTCAGGAGCTCTGATAGACGAGGCCAAACACCTAGGCAACCTGAGCTTCAACATCTGGAACAAGATGAAGGACATGGTCTCCTACACTCCTCTGATTCTGGACCCAAACACTGCTTATCCAAACCTCATCCTGTCTGAAGATCTGACCAGTGTGAGACAAGGGAAGTATCAGCAGCTTCCTGATAATCCAGAGAGGTTTGCTTATTGGTACTCTGTCCTGGGCTCTGAGGGCTTTAACTCAGGGACTCACAGCTGGGATGTCGAGGTTGGAAACAGTAAATACTGGGAACTGGGTGTGTTAGCAGAGTCTGTCCAGAGGAAGGGAGACATAGACTCTGGATTATGGACAATATTGTTCTCTGGAAGATGGATCAGAGTGACTCTGGACTGGAACAGAGGAAATCTGTCGTTCTCTGATGCTTATACTAACACACACATACACACCTTCACACACACTTTCACTGAGAAGATGTTTCCATTCATTTACTCTGGGGATAATCTGAAGATATCACCACTGAAGGTCTGTGTAACAAAACAACACAGGCCTGTACTACGAAGAAAGACTTGGCGTTAACAAGGTAACTTCAGGTTCAACCCAGGGTTTTGTGTATCACGGCAGTGGATCCATTGTTACTGGGTTAAATCGCCGTGGTAACTTATGCTGAACACCTAATCTGCTCAGGAGCAGGTTAGGTTGGAGATCAGAGATTAGATGATCTGGAGGAGCTCGGTGCGCGGAGAGAGAGAGAGAGAGGGAGAGAGAGAGAGGGAGAGTGGGAGAGAGAGAGAGAGAGGTGCACTGCAACTGATATAATAGGCTAAGGCAATGACAGTTTATGGAAAGCACAGTGGTAGTTATGAGTGTAATTATGATCAGATCTTGGTCCTGACTGATGGGGAAGTGACATTGATAAGTGTTGTGATTTACGCATTCACAGCATTGCCTATTTTTTGCCAGCTCTCCTTCCTGTTTTAGGAAGCAGCAACTGTATTGTGTTTTGCCTGTGAAACTGTGTCTGTGTTCTTCATATTTATGTAGAATTATAGTTTGCTCTTCTTGGGTAAAACATGCGCCACACACAGCCACTTTATTTTCTGAGCTCACTAGATGGCGCTCTCTGTTCAGCAAAGGGTTGAAAACACACTGAATTGCCATTCCTTCAACCTTTTTCTCTGAACAGAGAGCGCCATCTAGTGAGCCAGAAAATAAAGACAGTGGTTCGCGAAGCTTCATTTGACCATCACTACCCGATGGCGGCCCTTTGGCTCGATGACTCTATGGCTCTATGACCCGATGGCCCGATGGCTTGATGGCCCGATGGCCCGATGGCTCTATGGCCCGATGGCCCGATTGCCAGATGGCCGGTCGGGAAAGTTGATTGGAAAGCCAATCAAAGTGATGAGTTACTTCCTTGTAATTTGATGCTAACGTTGGGTGCAACACTATCTTTTTTTAACTCTGTCTCAGTAGAACTGAATGTATTTGTCTTTTGACATCAATAAATGTCTGTGATGTGAAATAAAAGCAGTCTTGATCATTGGTAACATTCAGCAGAAAGGGAACTCAACTCTGTTTAATAGCACATTTATCCACATCAGTATTACATTGTATTGCCAGGTTTTCCCAAATGCATGTTTGCAGAAGCAGTGAGACTGTAAACCAACAGCCATCCGATCTTAAAGCTACTGAATAAACATTTACCATTGGGTTGTGGTTTCAGATAATAACGCTTACTGAAACATAGAAGGCAGTGGGAACAGACATATCAGAAGATTACCTTTGTTAGCTGATAAAGGCCTCATGAAGATGAAACCGGCAAACATTTCAGTAATGCTCATGTATGAGAGATGGATATCACTCACAATGCATTGCAGTTATGCATTTGGTGCAAGAAGATATATCCATGGTTAGATGGCTGTGATGTACAACCATATAGAGTAAGATCCTTTTTGTTTAACATCAAACAGCCCCGAAATCACCATCACCAAACCCACCAGACTGCATGTAAATAATCAGGACTTTTATAAACGTAAAACACACTTCATTTAAAGTGGACAGAAACTAAATAAAACTATCAAAAGCCGTCTTGGTTCATCTTTCCACTGTTCCAACAATCACCACTCTGGTTTGGTTGAAATAAACCCTTAATTCACCCATTTACATGTGGAGATATGCTGGCTCTATACACGCTAAAAGTCCGGATTATTTACATGGAGTCTGGTGGAGATATGCTGACTCTATACACACTAAAAGTCCTGATTATTTACATGGAGTCTGGTAGAAATATGCTGGCTCTATACACGCTAAAAGTCCTGATTATTTACATGGAGTCTGGTGGAGATATGCTGGCTCTATACACGCTAAAAGTCCTGATTATTTACATGGAGTCTGGTGGAGATATGCTGGCTCTATACACGCTAAAAGTCCTGATTATTTACATGGAGTCTGGTGGAGATATGCTGGCTCTATACACGCTAAAAGTCCTGATTATTTACATGGAGTCTGGTGGAGATATGCTGGCTCTATACACGCAAAAAGTCCTGATTATTTACATAGAGTCTGGTGGGTTTGGTGATGGTGATTTTGGGGCTGTTTCATGTTAAACTAAAATGATTTTTCTGTTTGTTAACAGTTGGCCATTAAAACTCATTCTGAGTGATGGTGTGTTGTGGTTTTTCTGACATGAAATAATATTACTGCGTCACAAGGTGGCGCCACTGTTTCAATAAGCAGCTCTGAGTGATACTAACAGTGACACAGCTGGTTCACTTAAAATAATTGTTATGAACAGCTGCAGAGTCACTGTATATTAGAAACTGATGTTTTTAATTGTCAATATTTAAATGTATACCAGTGTCTTCATTAAATACTTGAATGTGTTAAAATAACATTTAGATTAAAAGTTTATTAATTTATACATAGTTTGAGTAGTATGAGGAGACATATTCAAACTACACAGTTAACTTCAGTTAAAGTACTAGTACCACAGAGTATTACTGCTGTATATGTATATA
>NC_053123.1:34733478-34765978 GCF_010015445.1 Perca fluviatilis | reverse complement strand
TGAAACGATAACACAACCAGCATCATTATCAAGAAGGATGAACACGAATATAACGATTGCGTCATTCACGTGCATATTAAGTAGCCACATGTATTTGTTTTGGTCTTATAATGCATCCATATTTACCGCTCCAGCAGAGAGGATGGTTTCTTCAGCCAGCTTAAAGCTGCAGTAGGTAAGATTGTGAAGATCCAGGACTTTGCCAACAAATTTGAACATCGACAACTTCTCAGTCCCTCCCCCCTTTCTGCTGAAGTCCAAACGGTCTCCTAAGCCCCTCCCACACAAGGGAGTTTGACAACTGCCTAGGCATGTCAGACAACATTTACAATAACTAAACACTAACACGATGTTAACTTTACTCACCAACAGTAAAACGATGCTAACTAGCAGGCTAGCGTTAGCCATTTCAGCATCACATCAGACTGACCACTGTGCTAACGTTACGATCATCCTCACCAACGTAGCTTTGTGGACTTTTGACTACTAATAACCAAGTGAAAGAGAAATCATTCATGTTAATTATGTTACCTGTCAAGAAGAAATGTGGCTACATCTGCATCATTCTTCAGATCTTTAAAATCCTGGAGCTCACGCCACCTCTGAAAAGCCACTCCAATATTCACCTGAGTTTAGGGAAACCTTTCTGCAGCTCGTGCATGGGGGAAGTGGGAGGGGAGAACGCTATATATGCGTGTGCGTGCCTGAGCAGTGATTGACAGGCAGATAGACCCCCCCCCTGTTGCCCTGATTGGAGAAAATCAACCGGTAGGTGGTGCCAGAGGAGCTGGATTTATATTACATAATTCATGTAGTTCTACTGGAACATAGGGTCCGTTTCAGCAAATATGACAGAAAGTTAGTTTTATAAGACTTACCTACTGCACCTTTAGGTTTATAAGAAATTTCCAGATTCCCTCCAACTTAAGATAAACAGACTACAAACTGACAGCTTTTGTTTTAGCTTGTTTGTAAAAATTTGCTATTTGCAGAGCTGTGTTTGGGTAAAACAGCGCGGTGGACAAGAGTGTACTGAGCAGACAGAGCAGATTGAAATATCGCTTTCTACATGTTTAAGCCGGTCTACACAGGTGAGTGCATTGATAAGTATTGGCTTTTAACTCACAAAGGTTTTAACGTAGCCTACTTACAGTAACAAAACTAGCGTTAGTTCATCTGCCCCAGCGGCCGTTGGTAATGGACCTTTTTCACAGCAGACATGTTGACTTGTCATAGTAGGAAAAGCACAGCTGAGATTGATAACCTTAACGATGGCTCAGTTCCATCAAGTGTCCCAGTAAGATATTTCAGTGAGTCAGCATGCACAATACCAGGACCTCTCCTAAGTGGAATGCAGCCATCAGTAATGGTTTAATACCAGGACCTCTCCTAAGTGGAATGCAGCCATCAGTAATGGTTTAATACCAGGGTCTCTCCTAAGTGGAATGCAGCCATCAGTAATGGTTTAATACCAGGACCTCTCCTAAGTGGAATGCAGCCATCAGTAATGGTTTAATACCAGGGTCTCTCCTAAGTGGAATGCAGCCATCAGTAAGGGTTTAATACCAGGACCTCTCCTAAGTGGAATGCAGCCATCAGTAATGGTTTAATACCAGGGTCTCTCCTAAGTGGAATGCAGCCATCAGTAATGGTTTAATACCAGGACCTCTCCTAAGTGGAATGCAGCCATCAGTAATGGTTTAATACCAGGACCTCTCCTAAGTGGAATGCAGCCATCAGTAATGGTTTAATACCAGGGTCTCTCCTAAGTGGAATGCAGCCATCAGTAATGGTTTAATACCAGGACCTCTCCTAAGTGGAATGCAGCCATCAGTAATGGTTTAATACCAGGACCTCTCTTAAGTGGAATGCAGCCATCAGTAATGATTTAATACCAGGGTCTCTCCTAAGTGGAATGCAGCCATCAGTAATGGTTTAATACCAGGGTCTCTCCTAAGTGGAATGCAGCCATCAGTAATGGTTTAATACCAGGACCTCTCCTAAGTGGAATGCAGCCATCAGTAATGGTTTAATACCAGGACCTCTCCTAAGTGGAATGCAGCCATCAGTAATGGTTTAATACCAGGGTCTCTCCTAAGTGGAATGCAGCCATCAGTAATGGTTTAATACCAGGATCTCTCCTAAGTGGAATGCAGCCATCAGTAATGGTTTAATACCAGGGCCTCTCCTAAGTGGAATGCAGCCATCAGTAATGGTTTAATACCAGGATCTCTCCTAAGTGGAATGCAGCCATCAGTAATGGTTTTGTATACACCTGTGCTTTCCCTACTATGACATGTCAACATGTCTGCCGTGAAAAAGGTCTATCGTCTTTGTATTGTTCCCAGTCAGAGATATGAGTCAATCAAACTACCGTAAATAACAGATCGCGCAACTGTGAACGTTGTAATTAGGCATGCGGATGAGAGAGTGCTTCAGCATTTCAACCATGATTTCAACCCATCAATAACTCTCTTGCACACATATTTCCAGCATGCCATTGGTTAAGGTCCCGCGGGCCCCCCCTAAGGTTGCCGACCCCTGCATTAGACATACATACAGTTTAAAATGACATGAAATACAACTGACAGCAGTCAACACCAAGACACAGACACACACACACACACACACACATATGATTATTAAAATAGTTGGCGTTTTTAATAGTTGACTAATGTATTAATGTTTGCAGCTGTAGTTAATATGAAGACATGATGAGTCTGGTTAGTGAGACATTAAACTGATAATATTATTTTTGCACTCAGCAATGTGTTGACGGCTTTAAGGAGCTGCATGTCTCTGATCACGTGTGTGTGTGTGTGTGTGTGTGTTGCATTCCTCAGGATGATACAGTATCTCTGGCATGTCGGCCAAAAATGACACAACACAACGCATGACCACACACACACACTTTAAAAACAACACACACATTAACACGTTTTGAAAACTATTTTAAAACACTGAGAGGCGTCACACACACACACACACAGATACACACACACATACACACACAGACACACACAAACACACACACACAGAGACAAAACACAGAGACACACGGAGACAAAAACACACACAGACACCCACAGAGACAAACACACACACACACACACAAACACACACACACAGACACACACAGACACACACTGACACACACACACAGGCACACACACACACACACACACACACACACAGACACACACACATAAACAGACGCACACACACACAGACACACACACACATTAACACAAACACACAAAAACACACAGAAACACAGACACACACAAACACAGATACACACAGACACAACACACACACACACACAGACACACACACAGACACAACACACACACACACAGACACACACACACACACACACACAACACACACACACAGACACACACACCCTCCCCGTTAAGCAGCATCAGTAAATAGTTGGAGCTATAACAGGAAACAGCACATGGACAGACCTCTGACAGACTTGAGCTAACGCTCACACTGCCCTATTTTAAATTACGTTATTAGTTAGTTGAGTATTACTTTAACGCGGATATAATCAGTTCTTTAAACTGCAGGTAAACACACTGAGTGTGTATTAGTACTATACTAGTGTATAAGTATCCGAGTACTTGGTATTAGTCTGATACGTTACCTTGAGGACAGAGACGACGATCAGTGATTGGCCGGCCTGGACAGCCACAGTGCTCAGAGGACGGAGTGGTGGAACGCGCGAGTTTCTTTCCTCCTTCTTTCCTTCTTCAATCTCTCTCTTCAGTGTCTCCTCTTCTCTTTTGTTTCCTTCCTTCATACATCTCTCCTTCCATCCTCCATACATAAAATTTGTTCTTCATTCAAAAAAATGTCTCCCCTTAATTGTTACCAAACGTGTCATGGTAACCAATCACTGAATCCTCCTCGATCCTGTTAGAAGTCATAAATGTTAGGAATCCATTATTAAAGGTGCACAATGAGTTCCTGCATCCAATTAAATTAAAAACAAAACAGAGCAAACTCGCCCCTCCCCCCATATTTCCGTAACTTTCATGACTAACTGACTACCTGTCACTAACCCCACCTCCTCCCCCAACCATCTTGTCGGTGATTGGCTGGAGTGGTTTGTTTATATTTTGGTGCACAGCCTGTGCCCCTAGTTTTTGACGTTTACGACCCTTGTGTGGTCTCCCGAGACCGGGCTTTTACACAGTGTGTTCAGGGGCCAGGCAGCTAGCGGATAAAGGAGAGATGACTACGATTTGAGACAAAAATGAAATCGCGCTGAAACCATGCATGAACTCATAGTGCACCTTTAAGTTGATAAAAGTTATTAAACAGCGGAAGGTAAGGGGTAGTTTTTACACCCTGACAACCCAAAGGTTGGCTCATTAACGGTTCACAACTATTAGTAAATTATGTATAATTATTAGTAATAGTTTGACTGTTTATTTACTATTTAAAGGTGAGTAATCTCTGCAGCTCGTCATTTAAAACATATTTAGGTTGATTTTAAAAGATAAACACAGAAAGCATTGATGGATCTTTAACATGTTTCTCTCCATTTATCTCTCTATCTTCTCTTTATCTCTCAGCACTTCTACTCTTCTTAAAAGTTGGTGAAGAACAACAGACACACAATCAACAAATAAACAGTCAGTAAACACAGAAAGAGTTCGTACCTCGTTCATTTCACGGTGCTGACAGACTGGAGCCTCCGAAACACTGACAGAGAAACTCAGAGAGAGAGAGGGGGAGAAGGGGAGAGAGAGAGAGAGGGAGAGAGAGAGGGGGAAGGTATAAATAGATGTGTCTTATCACTGAGTGTCTGACTGAGAGACATCTGCCTCCGTAAACAAACAGTCTGTAAATAAATCAGCACATTAGTAACTGTGACAACCAGTATATATATATATATATATATATATATATATATATATATATATATATATATATATATATATATATATATAATAGAAAGTACTTTTACTCAACTACTGCACTAAAAGAGCCATGTGCAGGTTGGACACCCCTCTACAGCATAGTGTATATAAATGTTAAACAACTAGATTCTCAAAACTGGAGGAATATATAACCACCATAAACGATATTTTGTGATCAATTTGTGATAAAATAACATATCTAGTTATATGCAACTATAAATCAATGACCGGAAGTGGGTTTACGATAGGGTTCCAACACAGCGAAATACCTCGCGAATTTCGGCCAGTGAAATTTTGCCTCGGGGGCGTGGTCACGAAAACAACACGCCAGACCGCAACAGAAACACCGGCTGCTAGGCAGCTAGCAGAGAGGGTTGAAGCTAGGTAGCATAGGTAGCCTGCTAGCAAGCTATTGTTGCTATTGTAGCTTGTGAAATCCGTGTTGATACAAGCGTCAGTGTTCGCCAACAAAACATGTAATCAAACAAATGCACAAGTAGCCTAGCCTGGCTAGGCTTACAATGAAATCCAATGTCCGAACATGCTACCGATTAGCCTGTTGCCTAGCTGAAAAGTTTGAGTGTTTGAACTAACATATAGAGTGGTCTATTTAGTGGTGTATGTGCCCTGACTAAGTTTGTGTGTCATATAAATCAAAATTTGTGTTGATACAAGTACCAATGTTCGTGTAGAAACATTTTAATCACATCAAAATGTTCATGCTACAGCCTCATGATTACCTCCGCCATCTTGGTCAGAGTTTTTTTTTAACTCCCGCCTCCAAACACAAACACACGGACCTGATTGGTTCTTAAGTGGTCTTCATTTGAATAAAGTTAAACTTTCTCCACTTTGTTTCGCTTGCCTTGGCGATTCGCTCTCATCTCGCCCAATCAGGGTGAATTTCGTCTCCATTCAATCTCAATCAGAGCGAAGCGAAATTTCGCTGTGTGGAAACCTACCGTTAGTCCCAGCCACGGACATTATCTGCCTGGCGCTCCATCCCGGCTTTGATGCCTGCTGCCTCAACCTGTTCTCGTTGCAAGTAGCATACCTAAACTTCAGGCAGGAGCATGGCCCTCTCCAAGCCAACAGACCAGAGTATGTTTAGACAAGACTAATTTATAACACTATTATATTGTTATACACTTCTATTACAGTCGTCAGTTTTCTACACAAATAACATAAACTGTGTCAAAATGAATGTACATACTGTAACAACAGTTATATATAGCTATATTCTACTGCTCTTCATACTATTCATCTTGCACATACAGTACAATTAATCTTACTAATCCTATGTTACTGTTTCTGTACTACAATGGTACTGTAACCACACTGCACATAGCTGTACATCCTAGGGCTGCTCCCTCTTAGTCGATTAGTCAACTAATCGGTCATTTTGGTCTTAGTCAACTTAGATTTCTTTAGTCCATTAGTCATGTTTGATGCTTTTTTCATGCTGAATGACTTATTTCCAAGAAACATACGAGCACATCTCTGGTAAACACAAGAATTAAAGTGGTGCTTTTGCATTACTCTTTGCGGAGAAACTCAGATTTACAGATCTGTCGATTAAATCAACTAATTGATTAGTCGATACAATTGAATGAGGGTTAGTTGACTAAGAATTTCTTCAATCGAGGACAGCCCTAGTACATACTGTACATATCTGTCTATATGATACATACTGAATATCCATATTTATTTTGTTTTTCTTATAATATATTCTGTTAATACACTGCATGAATGGCACCACTGAGTAGAAGATTGCAGGCTGGCATGTTTCGGTGCAGCATATTTTCATTCTGCCTGTAACGCTGATAGCCATATGCTGTGAAGGCCTTCGGATGTATATGAAACAGGAACTTAATACTAATAATCCTCAGGATTTCCAGGGTAAGGCCATGATTCAACTCCAGACAAACAGTTAGAAAACATTCTCTTACCTGCTTTATTTTTATGTAAGTCCCTTCCTGGTACTGTATTTGTCCCTGGGTTTCCCCACAACAGACTGAGCAAATGGTAAACAGACACATCAGCTGGCTTTGGCAAACAATGAACTTGTCAGCCACACTGGAAAAAGAAAAGGAGAATGCTCATTACAGTTTTTTCCAATTGCTAAAACACAATTTTGCCAACTAGGTTGGTTTTATCAAAATACTTAACACAATTCACAAAACCACACACCCAAACTGCAAAATACCTCATATATATCCTTCAAAATGAAGCACTGCAACCAAAACTACATATAGCATTATCAATATCAAACGTTTGCACCAAATGGTTCACACTACATTAATATTACCAGATTTTTGTCTGACCAACTACACACTGTTGGGCATAATGAAAAGCCTTCTCATCTTTAGTATGCTTTGTCATAATACTAAAATAGTTAAATTGATTGAGATTGTTCACATGCACAGAAATATTTGCAGATACACACACATGCTGTTGAAACATTTTTATTTTTTTATTTTTCAGCAGATGTACATTGGACTGAACAAAAACACGCTCATAAAAAACAGTAAACTGAAAAAGAAAATTGCAGAAAAAATGTGGAGAAAAAATATATAGAAAAAAAGAGGCATCATAGTGCTTAGTTCCTGATTGAAGTGGTAACAATTAAACATGGAGGTTTTTGGCCAGGTGGCACATACAGTGCCTTGCGAAAGTATTCGGCCCCCTTGAATGTTTCGACCTTTTGCCACATTTCAGGTCTCAAACATAAAGATATAAAACTGTAATTTTTTGTGAAGAATCAACAACAAGTGGGTCCCAATTATGAAGTGGAACGAAATTCATTGGCTATTTCAAACTTTTTTAACAAATAAAAAACTGAAAAAGTGGGCGTGCAAAATTATTCAGCCCCTTTACTTTCAGTGCAGCAAACTCTCTCCAGAAGTTCAGTGAGGATCTCTGAAGGATCCAATGTTGACCTAAATGACTAATGATGATAAATAGAATCCAGCTGTGTGTAATCAAGTCTCCGTATAAATGCACCTGCTCTGTGATAGTCTCAGAGGTCCGTGTAAAGCGCAGAGAGCATCATGAAGAACAAGGAACACACCAGGCAGGTCCGAGATACTGTTGTGGAGAAGTTTAAAGCCGGATTTGGATACAAAAAGATTTCCCAAGCTTTAAACATCCCAAGGAGCACTGTGCAAGCGATAATATTGAAATGGAAGGAGTATCAGACCACTACAAATCTACGAAGACCCGGCCGTCCCTCTAAACTTTCAGCTCATACAATGAGAAGACTGATCAGAGATGCAGCCAAGAGGCCCATGATCACTCTGGATGAACTGCAGAGATCTACAACTGAGGTGGGAGACTCTGTCCATAGGACAACAATCAGTCGTATACTGCACAAATCTGGCCTTTATGGAAGAGTGGCAAGAAGAAAGCCATTTCTTAAAGATATCCATAAAAAGTGTGTTTAAAGTTTGCCAAAAGCCACCTGGGAGACACACCAAACATGTGGAAGAAGGTGCTGTGGTCAGATGAAACCAAAATCAAACTTTTGGCAACAATGCAAAACGCGTTATGTTTGGCGGCAAAGCAACACAGCTCACACTATCTGAACACACCATCCCGACTGGTGAAGCATGGTGGTGGACATGGTTTGGGATCATGTGGCCTGCTTTTCTTCAGCAGGGACAGGGAAGATGGTTAAAATTGATGGGAAGATGGATGGAGCCAAATACAGGACCATTCTGGAAGAAAACCTGATGGAGTCTGCAAAAGACCTGAGACTGGGCCGGAGATTTGTCTTCCAACAAGACAATGATCCAAAACATAAAGTAAAAATCTACAATGGAATGGTTCACAAATAAACATATCCAGGTGTTAGAATGGCCAAGTCAAAGTCCAGACCTGAATCCAATCGAGAATCTGTGGAAAGAACTGAAAACTGCTGTTCACAAACGCTTTCCATCCAACCTCACTGAGGCTCGAGCGGTTTTGCAAGGAGGAATGGGCAAAAATGTCAGTCTCGCGCATGCGCAAAACTGATAGAGACATACCCCAAGCGACTTACAGCTGTAATCGCAGCAAAAGGTGGCGCTACAAAGTATTAACTTAAGGGGGCTGAAAAATTTTGCACGCTAATATTTCAGTTTTTATTTGTTTAAAAGGTTTGAAATATCCAATAAATTTCGTTGCACTTCATGACTGTGTCCCACTTGTTGTTGATTCTTCACAAAAAATTACAGTTTTATATCTTTATGTTTGAGGCCTGAAATGTGGCAAAAGGTCAAAAAGTTCAAGGGGGCCGAATACTTTCGCAAGGCACTGTATGTTGGCCAATTAGCTCATGTAGTGTCATATTGAATGGCAGTGTTTTGAAATGGCAAATATGTGACTTTATGTCAGATTGTTGTGTCTTCAGTGCATTTAAAAAGTGACATTTTGAATTGCAAAATGTGTGTAAAGCAGAAAATGTGTTTAGACTTTTGGAGACTTGAGAAGAGATTTGGCTCTCTGTGTGTCAGTTTAAATAATTGTGCTGTGCACGTCATTTTAGTGTGTTAGCAATTGGAAAAAACTGTAATGCTGACTATGACACAATTTGTGGACACACAATCAAAATAAAAATAGGTATTCATTGTTTTACTTGGGGTCATTGAGAGATTCCTGTATTGGCTCTTCTGGATTCTCCTCATCAGATGCCTCTCTACTCATCTCCTCGTCTGGGATCCATGACAGATCAGACTGGTCCATGACATCAGAGGATGATTTGTCCTGACTTTGGACAGCACTGGGCGGTGGAGTTGATATTTGTTGCTCAAACCATTCAGTCTGAGTCCCAACACTTACCATTTCAGCCTTTACCTGAACAGCTAAGATGAAAATAGATTCATGTTGACAATTGTACAACATTACATAGTCAGTGGTCACAACGCATGCACAACCTAATACAGTCCAGTATGAAATGTCTTCTTCCTACCATTGGAAGTCATTTGTAAATGTTTATGTGTCATATACAGCTAATGATAGATACAAGTTACACTACCTGATGAGCGTTGCAGACATTTGATGTTGCACTGTGACCCACGATGAAGCACTAATGGTCAAGGATCCTGTAGAGAGAAGCTCTCTGTCTCTTCAAAATCTACAGTGCTAGGTGCATCTATCCCTTCATTACTGGCTGCAATAAAATCTGAAAACACAGAGGTTTAAAATAACACACAAAAATAGGATACAAGATTAGTTACCAACTGGTTCAGTAATAATAAAAAAGAGAAATAAATCCAAAGCAGCTCTGACATGTCAAAACCTCTATTCAAACATATTACCTAAACATAGAATTGGATAATTTGACACAAAATGGCAAGTCACCTCTGACATGGATAAATGGCTTTCAAATACCTTCTCCTGTACAATTGTGGCTTGTTTGCACAATTAGCATTACAATGTCCCAAGAAGCTACAACAATTATTTTATGAATTAGAAATAAAGTCAAAGAAGCTCAGACACATTGCATTTTCAATTATGTAGGCCTATGATTTGATTTGTATGGTAAGGAGATTCATAATGAGAGCCTATACCTTTCAACATTTGAGTGGCAAAATCTAGGGAATTTCAGCATATTGATTAATATATCAATTTGGACTTTGTAAAATACCAGAGAGTAGCCTACTGGGATACAAAATCGGGCGGGAGAATGGTCTGAATTGAAATGCGGGGGAAAGTGGAGGGTTGGGCTAGCTAGCTGCCTGCTAACAGCTCATAGCTAGCTTAGTAAAATGAGGGGGAAACTGGGGTGTTGGTTTAGCTGCCTGCCAACAGTCAGCACATTTTTAATCCAGATGATGGAATGGTTTCAGACGCAATTTTAGCTACTCCTGTCATCAAATCATCAGCTACCAAATGTTTGCTAATGCAATGGCCAAACTGACATACATGTTAGCATCTTACTAGCTAGCTAGTTTGTGGATTGCCCAATACATGCACGCTCAAATTACTTCTCTATTCTGACATTATTAGACTAAAACATTACAAAATTAGCCAAATTAAGAGTTAAAAGAATTGAAAGTAATACTTACTATGCTAAGAGGTCGTTTTCGGTGCATGGAATTTCTGCTAGTGCTAGCACTTGGTCCACCAGTCCTGCCTGCGCCAGTTCAGGTGAAAGCTTTGACGGTGGTGGACTTTATACTGTTGAGTGCACCGAAGGAACAGCAGCGGTAATCAGCCTCACATGGTCCTTACTCCGATATCCCATCCGAGACTCCAACAAATCTCCGGAAATGAAATGAGTGCCACAAACGACTGAGTGTGTGGTGACAGACACAGCAGTGAAGTCTGCACTCTTCACCTGCACAAAATGCACCCAAAAACAAAAAAGCCTTGCTTTTCCTACAAGGGAAATGATGGACACAATGACCTGACAGGCTGGAATTCATGCAGCCAGCACAAACACAATAGTTTACCATTATGGCATCTCTAAAACTTTCTCTATATCTTGCTCTGTCTCTCGCCACTGCTCTAACTACAACAATGAGAGATCTCTTGTTTGCCTCTGCCTACGTCATATGACGCGATAGAAGCGGGAAAGGCGTATTTCAGAGCCTAGCTTAAAATGGGCACCCTTTCATCAAAATTTCTGCTTTAGGGTTTGTGTAAAATAGCAATTTCTTTTAATGTGTTTTTTTCAACCTGCACATTACTTCTTTAGTTTACTTAACAAATGGAAGTAATGGCCTCCTCCTTATGTGTAGAACTCAGCTTATGATTAAAAGAAAGCCTTCCACACACACACACACACACACACACACACACACACACACACACACACACACACACACACACACACACACACACAAACATACAGACTCACACACTCACACACACAAACACACACACACACACACACACACACACACACACACACACACACACACACACACACACACACACACACACACACACACACATACACACACACACACAAACATACACACTCACACACACACACAAACATACACACTCACACTCATAGACACATTTCCAACTGAGAAATATTTCTTTAAGAACACTTGTGACTAAGAATGGATTAGAGATGATCATTCAAGCTTTCATTTCTTCACGTTTAGATTTCTGTAACAGTCTTTTTACCTGTCTGAGTAAGAATCAGCTTTATCGTCTCCAGACTGTTCAGAACTCTGCTGCAAGGCTTTTAATTCACATTAACAAAAGAGCACACATCACGCCTGTTTTAGCAGCACTTCACTGGTTACCAGTCCAGTATAGAATTCAATTTAAAATCCTGGTCATTACTTTCAGAGCCTTGCAAGGTCAAGTTCCTTTCTACATCTCTGATTTGATACAGCTACATACCCCCACCCGTAGTCTGAGATCATTAGGTCAGATGCTATTAGTGGTTCCCCGCACTAATTTTAAAACTAGAGGGGATCGGTCATTCCCAGCAGTGGCTCCTAGGCTGTGGAATGACTTGCCTCTCTCGCTACGTTGTGTGGATTCTGTCGAATCTTTTAAAAAGCAGCTGAAGACTCTGCTGTTCAAGCAGGCTTTTACTTAGTCGAGGGGTTTTTATGTTTTCTATTTGTATTTCAAATAATATTTTTTGCTTGTATTGTGACTTCTTGTGTTGTATTGCATTTTACTGTGAAGCACTGTGATTTTTATCTGTGAAAGGTGCTATACAAATAAATGTACTTACATACACACAGACACACACACACACACACACACACACACAGGGACAAACTTATACACACATGCACACACAGGGACAAACATATACACACACATACACACAGACACAAACACACACACAGGGACAAACATATACACACACATACACACAGACACACACACACAAGGATAAACATACACACACCCAGACAGACACACAGACACACCACACACACACAGGGACAAACATATATAAACACACACACACACACACACATACACACAGACACATGCACACACACAGACACATACACACACACAAACATACACAAAGACACACACACAGACACACACAGACACATACAAACACAGAAACAGACACAGACACACACATGCACAGACAAACAAACAGACACACACACACACGCACAGACACACACACACACACACACACACACACACACACAGACACACACATACACAAAGACACACACACAGACACACACAGACACATACATACACAGACACACAAACACACACATACATACACACACACACATACACAGAAACACACAGACACACACACACAAACAGACAGGGACAAACATATACACAAACACACACACACACACCTCTCCTCTCTGCATAATGTGCGTATGAAGACACGTCAGCCTCTGTGGTTTCAGAGTCATACAAAGGTGATTACTGGATAGAGAGCTGATGGTGCAAATTTTCCTCTGATGATGAGATACAGAAGTCATGTTTGATAGCAACAGAAAAACAGCAGCCTCTGATGAGAGCTGTCTCCAAAAGAAATCTTAAAGAGTAAACTCGGATTGTTGGTGTAAAATTGCCACCCCCATTGAGTAACACTGATATAAGGCCATGCTGCGGCACATGATGCTAACATTACAAGCTGAATCTGCACATTATTAAAAGCTCAAGTGGATGTTTTAGTTACTATTCATCATCCATTACATGTGTTATAATCTCCATAAATTCCTAATCTCAGGTGAAGCTGAAGGCTTTCCCTCTCTTTCACATGAGATTGGGCCATATGGTGATTTAATTTGATTTACCCAGGCAACAAAATCCTACACACACACACACACACACAAACACACACAGACACACACACACACACACACACACACACACACACACACACACACATATATGCACACACACACACACATACACAGAAACACACAGACACACACACACAAACAGACAGGGACAAACATATACACAAACACATACACACCTCTCCTCTCTGCATAATGTGTGTATGAAGACACGTCAGCCTCTGTGGTTTCAGAGTCATACAAAGGACATTGATTACTGGATAGAGAGCTGATGCTGCAACGTTTCCTCTGATGATGAGATAAAGAAGTCATGTTTGATAGCAACAGAAAAACAGCAGCTGCTGATGAGAGCTGTCTCCAAAAGAAATGTTAAAGTGTAAACTTGTATTATTGTGATTCGTTGGTGTAAACTTGCCTTAAAACAAATGCCCCCCCAAAGGCACCTCAATGCCCCCCCCCCCCTCCCCTTTCCACAATATAGCTTCCATACCACCCTGGGGGCTATACCACCCCTGTTGAGAAACACTAATATAAGGCCATGCTGTGCCATGTTATGCTAACGTTACAAGCTCAAGTGGATGAGTTAGTTACTATTCTACTATTCATCAACTGGAACACACACACACAGATCTTAAATTGACACTTTATTTATGATAAACTACGAAACAAAAGATAAAAATAGTTCTCAGGATTTAAAAAAGTAACAAGAAAGCCAACCGGTTTCAGTCCGAGCTCCAACCCCAATTTCAAAGTCCATACGGCGTCAGTGTGTTCGTTAAGCAGGTAGGCGAGGGCGGGCTGATTCCACCGGGGTCAGCTTGGGCTGCCGGGGGCAGCGCGGGCTTCTCTTCCCCTAGGCCACTCCGCGATATGATGCCAGCACTGGAGGCACTGAGGAGGAATAAGGACAGCCCTTAGTCAAACACAACACACAAGAACAGCTTTCTCACACACCCGGAGTGGGTACGCTAGAGGACTTTCCTTCACTTATCTGAACACAGGCGTTGAAATCATCATTTAGGTGGCTGCTTCGTTCTCCGTCGACATATGTGTCGTGCCCAGATCTGCGCCACCACTCGTTTGACTGCACTTGCTTCGGTCTGTCACGGTTAGCGATCCACAATGTCCTCTGCCTTCCGCTAGTGGTGTTTATATATTCATAACTCCACCATAAATACAATTGTTCAAACGCCATGGCTAAAAAGGCATACATGCAATACATCAACACACGGGCACAGCAAACGCAAAACATACAAACACCAAAATTCACCAAAACACACGTGCAATTTGTTAATTAAAAAAGCACACAGGCAGAGCAATTCACAGGCAAAAGTTAAAATCAGTGGCGCACAGGGTTATTGCTATATGCTGAGATTTTTCACATTTGACATAAGCATTCACCTTTTCAACTTGTTTGCAAGATAAAATACGAGCAGGGGGCCAGAAAGTACATGCAATGTGGGACCCATCATTAGCTTGTTTTTCCCTGGGGAACATTTAAACTGGTGCACCTTTTGTGATAGGAGGTGGCGAAATGTTTGGTGAAAAAGCAATTCACTGGAATTCCTTCATGGAAGAGGGAACTCTCAGTCAGACACATTCAAGAAAACTGTAGATGCAACCAGTTGGAAAATGGACATTGTTTGTGTTAAATTGTTGCAACTTGTTAAGTGTTTAATTGTGTTGAGAATTGAGACCAATCGTCTAATTTGATAATTATATTTAAGAAAAAATGATGGATGGCAAGCTAATCGAAAATTGTTTATTTTCATATTGTATTTGAAATGTATAGTTTTCAGTTAAAATATTAATACCATATTGTTTGAAACTTGAGGCTATCTGTGTTTGTTTGATTTTGCTGGGAGAAGTTTCTCCTTAGACTTAGTTAAATCTAAATGCTATTTATAATATGACTACAATGAAATTTAATTTGAAAATGTTCTTAAAGTAATGTATATTTTTTGTGTTTTTGCCTTTTGTAAAGGTTATCAACCTACTACTACTACTACTACTAACTACAATCTTCTACTTCTACTGCTAACTTACTACAATCTACTACTAGTACTACTACTAACTACAATCTTCTACTTCTACTGCTAACTTGCTACAATCTTCTACTACTACTGCTAACTTACTACAATATTCTACTACTACTGCTAAGTTACTACAATCTTCTGCTGCTATTAATAATTCCTCTGCTGCTTCTACCTACAAACCGAAATCCATCTGAAACAAACTAAACTGGAATAAAAAAAAAGAGAAGTCAGAAGAAACCTGAGTTGTCCCTTGCATCCTTCAGTCCTTAAAGAGGCCTTTTTCAAGTTTTGGCAAAGAGCTGAAGTGTGAACCATACACAACTTGACACACACGGAGACAGACAGACAGACAGAGAGACTTAGTAAATGTACTGCTTTCAAGTGCAGTCGGAAACATCATGCTCTTGTCTCAATCTTTGAAAAAAGTGTCAAAACATTGAAAGTTTTTTTTTTCAAACAAACGTAGATAGAACTAATTAATTTACACTAAGTGTCCGGAACTTGCCCCCCCCCCCCACCTTGCCTGCACCAGCCAGCTGAAAACTGCTCACCTGTCCTGCCCTACTCACCTGCCAGTCATCAGCTCCAATCAAGACCTATACTTAAACCCCAGATCTACTCACCATCTTCGCTTGATTGTTGTTTTAGCCACCCTGGTGACGCATAATATTAACACATACATAAACACAACATCATTTTTCTTCAGTATGCTTAGTTTATAAAGTGCTACATGGCTTGGCGCCACCCCCTTTGTTAGAGTTTATTAAATACAGACAAACTCGGATCACCAGAGCCGTTGTAAACAGGGACTGTGACATTCCTTTTAGAAAAACCTCCTTCAGCCATAATGCACTATCTATTAAAGGTAGTGCATTATGGAACACACTACCCGCATTTATAAGGGAATGTCCCACTCTGGCCATCTTTAGCACCAAGTAAAGGTGTGGCTTATAGCTAACCAAACGTGCAACCACCTCTAACTGTATGTTGTACCGTATTAGCCCAGTAGAGTATACTGTGTCTATGTTTTAACACTTACTAATGAATTGTCCTGTTTTCCTTTTTGTTTCTTTCTGTTTCTCCTTGTTTTATATAGCAAATGTTAGTAATGTATATCTTTTGTGCTTTTATGTTAACTTCAACCTGCTTAATGGACTGGAGATGGAAATTAGCCCTTGGGCTACAATCTGGCATTTTTTATGGGCATTGTTGTACATGTTCATCAAATGTGAAAAATATAAAATAAAAAAAATGTCTCAAGCGCCTCTGCAAAATCCCTCGAGTTTATCATTGTCAGTTCTTTTGTGTGAATCTCTCTCTGTTTGTGTCTTACAGTCATCCCCTTCACTGTTTCTCTGCCTCCAGTAAGCTGGCCCCACCATCCGGTCTCCTCCGCTCCCGCTTCCAGCCTTCCCCTCTTCAACTCCTCTGCTCCCCAGACTCCAGTGCCTTCCCCTCGGACCTCTCGGCCCGGTCCCCCTGCTCTCCCGGAGCTTCCTCTCCTTCCCCAGTCCTAGTGCTCGTGCCCTTGCTTCGGTCCCTGGTGTCAGCCTCCCCACACCCCTGTTCCTTCACTTCCATTCATTACCCTAATAAACCTTTTCCCTGAGCCTTGCATTTGGGTCCGTTCTGTTTTATTTGTAACAGGTTTAAAGAAATACAAACAACCCAGAGAGTTTGAGAATGCATCTGTGCTGCAGAGGGATACTGTTAGCCTAGTGTAGCACAAAGACTGGAAACAGAAAGACACTGTTAGCATAGCTTAGCCAAAAGACTGGAAGAAGAGGGGAAACTGCGCTCAGATACACACTTTATACTTTCAGTAACATGTGAGCTGATTGGTCGTTGGTTTACTGACCTGCAGCTGTGCAAAGATCCAAAGGTGTGTGTGTGTGTGTGTGTGTGTGTGTGTGTGTGTGTGGCCTCGGCGGTGGCGGCAGTCAGTCCCAGGGCCTTCTGGGACTCATGGATGTGGTTCGCATACACACACAAAGACACAAAACTCATGGGTGTGGTTCACACACAAACACGCGCATGCACACACACATGTACACACTCGCACGCTCACACATGCACACTCACAGACACACAGACACACAAACACACAGACACACAAGGACATACACTCCCCCCCCTTCTCTGAATAATGTGTGTATGAAGTCACGTCAGCCTCTGTGGTTTTAGAGTCGTGTAAAGGACATTGATTACTGGATAGAGAGCGGATGCTGCAAAGTTCCCTCTGATGATGAGATAAAGAAGTCATGTTTGTAACAGATAAAGAGCAGCTGCTGATGAGGGTTGGTGTAGAGCGTATATGAGCTCAGTGATGTCAGTGTTTGTCAACTTCGGAGCAGAATGGCTGCAGTCACAGAACTCTCCGTCCTGCTGTTTGCTCTCATCAACAACATCCATGCACATGAACGTATCATCATCCAAGAAGAAGGAGACTCTTATACCTTCAACCTTCTAGATATAAGCAAGAAACATGGAACAGAGTTTTTGGGGACAATATGACATCATTGATGGACAATGTTACAGGAAGATACCAAGTGGTGACAAACACATCACGCTCTTCGTGTATAAACGTGTCCACAGCAACAGACTTTACATGGTACAACTGTCTGGTGATGAACCAACAGCAGTGTGTTAGCAGTCAACCTGTAGAGTTGTACCTACAGTCTGAGATGATCTACGGCTCAGTGGGAGAGACCGCTCTGCTGCCGTGCACTATCGCTGACTCCACTGATGAACAGCCCCCACGTTGGTCTAATCGGATCTCCAATGACCTAGGACAACACAACCAGACTGTTCCTTCAGTAGACCAAAACTACTCGCTGGTGTTTTCATCTCTAATGTTAAATCACTCAGATCGGTACTCCTGTAAAGCCTCTATGAGAGTGCAAACATATGATCTAGTGGTGTGCCCCAAATTTGGCCTCCTTTCTGTAAAGCTCTTCTCAGAGGGAGAAGAAGTCACTCTCAAATGCAGAGATTGGGGAGAGGCTAATGGGCATGTTTGGTTTATCAAGTCGGACCGAACAGAGGTAAGAATCTTTAGTGTAACGTATGATCAGAGCATGAGCAGAGTGAACAGGGACTATGATAATGGGAGCCTGGTTATCTCTAATATCTCAGTGGGAGATGCAGGGGAGTACTGGTGTGTAGTTACTGACCCAGATGATGATTATCAGTGTGTGTCAACCAGCAAAACTGTGTTAGTGTACATGGAGCCCTTTGGGATTTACTCCACCTTCTTCAAAGTGCGATGCTCAGTGCTCAGTGTCCTGCTGCTGATGCTCTGTGCTGCTGTAGTGGTTGTGAACCTGAGGACACGGAGAGGAGCGCAGCTTTCAGCTCACACACACACTTAATGCATATATGATCATTTCATCATTGGCTTTAATACAGCCTGGTATACACTCGCTTTAATACAGCCTGGTATACACTGGCTTTAAAACAAGGGATGGGACACATTCATGCAGAGAAAACATTTAAACTAGAACACAAAAGACAAAAACAACAAACAGAAATGATGGGAAATAAGACGTAAATACACAATGACTATTATTATAATAATATAAAATAAGATTTAAATGTTAGAAGTTAACCTTTGATCCTGCCAGGGTGCAAATGTTCCCTTATCATCTGTATTATTATGTTGTGTGTATATATATATATATATATATATATATATATATATATATATGGTATTATATTGTATTGTATATATATGTTAGGGGACATTGGTTTAATAGTGTAACATGTTGGGAATTCACATTTTAACATTACTGTCACCTAAGAGTTTTATTACCAATTATTTTACCTTTGTGTGTGTTTGTGTGTGTGTATGTGCATGTGTGCGTATTGTGTATGTCTTGGGGGGGGGGTGTATGTGTGTGTGTGTGTGTCTGTGTGTTCCAGATGTTTTATTTTAAATCTAAAGATTATGTGATGTTGTATATTATATATGAAGGAATATGAATTGTCTTCAATGCATTCATGATAGTTGTATCTTGCAGTGTTGTCAGTGTTATAAACTTGTTAATATATCTTGGTCTATATCTATAATCTATCGTCTGTGTAATAAACATTATTAATGAACTATAAAACTTGTTCTGATTGTGATTTCTGATTAATTATTATAAGCAACATATCTCTCGGTCTGTAAAATGTTTCTCATGTAAACTTTCAGTATGTAAAGTAGATTTCTAGAGCACATTTAAACACACATTAATCTGACCAAAGTGCTGCATAATAAATAGAGATGCACCGATTACAACTTTCTAAGCCGATTTCTGATTTCTAACCACTTTACAGCACACACAAATATTTACATTCTATCTTTTCTTTAATAGAACATTTTGCACAGAACATAGAACATTTTTTGAACAGATAATAGATCACTATAAAATAGAACTATATAAATCACTCCTGGTGTGGGACATTCACACACATCTAAAGAGCAATGTTAAAACCATTTCCTTCTTTTCACATCCAATATCACACTAAAGAAATGTGATTCTGGTTCTTGGTGTCATCCCTCCACGCCCTACTTTCTCCTTGCAGGTGTTGCATATTGCAAACTTGTTATCTTCTGCACACACGCTGAAGAATCTCCAAACAGCTGACGTGTTGCAGGTTAACTCACGAGGTTCCCTACATGTGGGAGAATAGAGCCACACATGGCGGAGAAGTTGAGAGAAAAGAAAAAGAGACCGTGCTGTGGCGTCCGTGTGTGCATGCGTCCTTGAGAACTGTAACTTGTATAACTTATGTTGTTAGTTAATTGTAGCGTTGACTGGCATGAAATCGGCATATGCCAGACTGACCTGCCGGTCGCCGGTCATGGCCGAGCACGTGAAAACCGGCCAATTCCGGTCACCGGCCGGTCTATCGGTGCATCTCTAATATAAATGTGTCTTTATACGAGATATAAAAACAGAAATGGAGGGAGCACATCTGATATGTGAAGGCAGCAGCTTCCACCGTCGTGGAGCAGCAACTGGAAAGGCTCTGTCCATATTTGGCAGTTTGCAGATGATCTGTATCTGTGTTTTATTATAAAGTTAATGAAATAAAAGGTGTTCTACTTTGTCTCAGCTACAGCTCTGAGTCTCTCCCTCTGCCCCCCTCTCACTCACCACTGAGTCTCACTTCATGTCCCGCCCACAATACTATCTGGTTGGTAGATGTTAGACGAGTATGAGCCAATCAACACTCACCACTGAGTCTCACTTCATGTCCCGCCCACAACACTATCTGGTTGGCTAGATGTTAGACAAATATCAGCCAATCAACACTCACCACTGAGTCTCACTTTATTTCCCGCCCACTTTGTCTCAGCTACAGCTCTGAGTCACTCCCTCTGCTCCCCTCTCACTCACCACTGAGTCTCACTTTATTTCCCGCCCACTTTGTCTCAGCTACAGCTCTGAATCACTCCCTCTGCTCCCCTCTCACTCACCACTGAGTCACTTCATGTCCCGCCCACAATACTATCTGGTTGGTAGATGTTAGATGAGTATGAGCCAATCAACACTCACCATGAAGGTTTGTTCAAGTGTTGAGTGTATTTCTGTACTGGGGGAGAATAACTCAGCAGTCTTATGGGGCTGCTTGATTTCTGGATTACATCAGGAGTTAATAGGAGGTGAAGTGGAATCATAAATCCATAATATACAATGTAGGGATGAGACAAACTAAATTTGGGAATTAAATACACTACAAACAAAACCAGCCATGCCAATAAAAACATAACAAAAGGTAAAACACAAGCACTAATGACTCTCTCTCCCATGTTTAAAGCCTTTCTTTAGTTTAGTTAACAAATGGAAGTAATGGCCTCCTCCTCACGTGTAGCACTCAGCTTATGATTAAAAGAAAGACTTACACACACACACAAAGACACACACACACACACACACACACACACAGGGACAAACATATATACACACATATACATATATATAAACACAAGGCAAGGCAAGGCAGCTTTATTTGTATAGCACATTTCAGCAACAGGGCAATTCAAAGTGCTTTACATAAAACATTAAAGAGCAGTTAAAAACAATTGAAAACAATTTAAAAACATTAATAAACAAATTAAAAACATTAAAAGACAAGAATAAAATTGATAGTGCAGTATAAGAATAAAAGTTACAGTGCAGTATAAGAAATTAAAGTTAATAGATTATTTAAAGAAAAGCAACATCAAAAAGATAGGTCTTTAGCTTAGATTTAAAAGAACTGAGAGTTGCAGCGGACCTGCAGGTTTCTGGGAGTTTGTTCCAGATATGTGGAGCATAAAAACTGAACGCTGCTTCCCCCTGTTTAGTTCTGACTCTGGGTACAACAAGTAGACCTGTCCCAGACGACCTTAGAGGTCTGGGTGGGTCATAATGTAGTAGCAGATCAGAAATGTATTTTGGCCCTAAACCGTTTAGTGATTTATAAACCAGTAAAAGTATTTTGAAATCAATTCTTTGAGGCACTGGAAGCCAGTGTAGAGACTTCAGTACTGGAGTGATGTGATCCACTTTCTTGGTCTTAGTGAGGACTCGAGCAGCAGCGTTCTGAATCAGCTGCAGCTGTCTGATTGAGTTTTTGGGAAGACCTGTAAAGACTCCGTTACAGTAGTCAAGTCTACTGAAGATAAAAGCATGGACAAGTTTTTCCAGATCCTGCTGAGACATAAGTCCTTTAACCCTTGATATATTTTTAAGGTGATAATAGGCTGATTTTTTAATTATGTTAATGTGGCTTTTAAAATTCAGGTCTGAGTCCATGACTACACCAAGATTTCTGGCTTTGTCTGTTGTTTTTAACATTGTCGTTTGAAGCTGAGTGCTGACTTTCAATCGTTCCTCTTTGCTCCCAAAACAACCACCTCCGTTTTTCTTCATTTAATTTAAGAAAGTTCTGGCACATCCAGTCATTAATCTGTTCAATGCACATATTTAATTGTTGTATTGGGCTATAGTTCCCTGGTGATAAGGTTATGTAAATTTGGGTGTCATCCGTGATAACTATGGTAACTTATTTTGTTGTTTTCCATAATCTGAGCCAGTGGAAGCATGTAGATGTTGAACAGAAGAGGCCCCAGAACTGAGCCTTGGGGAACTCCGCACGTCATATTTGTATGCTCAGATGTATAATTACCTATAGACACAAAGTAGTCCCTATTCTTTAAATAGGATTCAAACCACTTTTAGTACTGAGCCAGAAAGACCAACCCAGTTTTCCAATCGGTCAAGCAATATGTCATGGTCTACCGTGTATCAAATGCAGCACTGAGATCAAGTAATACTAAGACTGAAATTTTGCCACTATCTGTGAGAGAGATATAAGGAGGAGGTTTCTGTCACCTTGGAATGTGGGATTTTGATGGATGACCTTTTGACCTGGGGGGTCAAGAGGTCACGACCTGTCAGAAAGTGATTGATGCCTTCCAGGTGTGTGTGACTGGTCTGTTCTGGAAGCTTCTAGAAGGAAGGCGTGTCCCGGAAATGACGTGTGTTAAGTGATGCAATGAGGGCGTCACAGGAAGTAGAAAAATGTTTCATTTAAATGATCCAATGAGCGTTAGAGATGAAATATCCGGATGTTTTTGAAATGATCCAGTGAGAGAAGAGGGGTGTAGCGCTAATTTTGAGCATAAAAAGGGTTTCTTCCCCGTTTGAAACAGAGAAAGATAGGTTTTTCATTCTACACACAGCATGAATGTAAGTTTGAGTAACACTGATGCGTTTGAAATGAGTCAATGACCAAGAATTAAATCAAGTATCTTTACACCTCTTTGGAGCAGAGAGCAGAACGTGTGTAAGGCGGGGTGTAAAATAGGAAGTGTAAGGCTCCTCTTACAACAGGCCAAGTAATGTGATTGTAAGTGCGGAATGGGCCTAAGCCCAAAGGTCAATGCATTTCTACCCAACACTCACGACACACACACACACACACACACTCACACTCACACACACTCACGCACACTCACACACACACCCACACACACACAAACAGCCACAGTTCATGTTGTCAGTACATGTTGATCGTGGATGCTGTGCATAGCTCTACTCCATATGTCTGGCTGTCCAAGGCCCTCCGCTGCTCCATACTCATCTGGCTGTGCCTTCTTCGTTCTGGCCCGGGATCGCGGTGTTCACTCCCTTTCCCAACATACCCCTCTTTCCCCACTTTTTCCAATGCCCACAGCAACACTCTACCAGAAATTGCGTTTCAATTCAAATAAGCGAACCAGTGAGAAGTAGTAAAAAAATAAATTAAAAAAAAAACATTTTCAACAGATCACACAAAATCACAAATGGCATTTGAACACATAACATTCATTGTGACTACTTCTTTGAATTTTGAGTGATTTATACAACTTAGTCACACTTATTTTTGTTTACGGGTCAAAATGACCGCCATAGAAAAAAAAAAAAAGTATAATATTCATCCATACACACACTCCTACAACTTTCCTGTGCTTGTGTGGCATTATACACATGAAACACACGCACACAAACAGACACAGTTCATGTTGTCAGTACATGTTGTCATGTTGCCGCTGCATGTGAGCCACTAATGTTCGCACAAATATGCATATGAATTTTAATTTGTGAATACATTTGTATCATTTAAATGTAACCACATTGACTTAAAAGATTGTTTGTGTTTAATGTGGTGAAAGATGCAAACAAAAATTACAAAAATTTAAAACAAAAGTATGCTTGGAACGTTTTTGTATTAATACAAAATGCAACCTGAACCAAATGTTTTTCTTTGTAAAACCGCGCGCGGTAAAAGTAAGTAGTTCTAACTTGAAGTTATATGACTTCACCGGATGCATTTATGTTTTAGAGACGTTACGCTGTAATTCAGAATTAAAACAATGTCGCCAAAATGTAAGTCTTACAGGCAAGATATGGTATGTTCAACATGAATTTGTGAATACAAAACTTATTTTGTATAATTTTAATGTAACTAGCACATTTGACTTAAAAGATTGTTTGTGTTTAATGTGGTGAAAGAAGTCAATTTAAAAAGATCAGTTACTTCCTTAAGTATTTAACGACCCTCATACAAGAAAAGAAAACAACAGTGTTTTGTTTTTTACCACGCCTAGAACGCTTCGAAACCACACCTTTTTTCCAGAAGTTTCCAAACTACGCTCCGTTCCAGAATTTTTTCCTAACCACACCCCCCTTACAATAGTATAAAGACTGAAGCAGACAGCGACAGAACATGCCACAGATGCTTTGAAATGAGGGACTGAGTAAGAATTAAATCAAGTGTCTTTACACCATTTGGAGCAGAAATGTGAAAAAAAAAGAGAGAGAGAGAGAGAGAGAGAGATTCCCGTTTTACCTTACGAAAGACACACATGTCCAAACAAGTATCCACCGTCTAACGATTTTGAATGTGGCCTCACACAGAGTATCTTACCATGGAAAGTCTTACCCAAAAAGACTCAGCTACATAGAGGTCAGTAACATGGCCAGAGTGAACTACGTGGCCGATGTTCTGTTGCACCACGAGATGATATCAGGTGAAGAGTTGGAGTACATCCAGGCTATGAGAGGCACTCGGACAGGGCTAGGGCCTTGATCGACCATGCAAGGAAGAAGGGCAACGGTGTTTGTAAGACGCTTATGGAAACCTGGGAGGACAACGACAACCACAACGTCTTCTGTGGCTCGGGCCCCAGCACCCGAGGTGTCCGGAGAGATACACTCGCCATCTTGACGATCTCGCACTGAGGATTTTGTGGGACTCAAGTATTTCCTGCGCGACATACAAGTGTTTGGTCGAAGCGCCCATTGCTCGAGCCGTTTTGGATCGGCCTGACTCATAGAACCCAGGTAGCAGACCTAATCGTCCGGGCGCTTACAACGATAAAGCCCGCGGTCTTGATCATCCTGCTGAAGCGCATACACCGTAATGACCTGGTGGAAAGGATCCCTAGCGGCACCCGTGACGGTGGCCAAACGCCGACAAATCAGTCAAACGTCAAATTTGCTGAATATCGCAACGCTTATCCAAGGAAATGCAGCTGATGTCAGGGGAGAATGTGTGCCATACACTCGGGGACCTCGACGCTGACACCATGACAAGATTCATATGGACCCTGCATCTCCCAAGCAGCAAGTCTGAATGTGTCACGAAAGTGTCAGTGACCTTGTAAAAGCATCCACAGAGCATGTAAATCATGACACGTCACATATACGTGGAAACCGCATACGCATCGCTGTGTAAGGTTGGGAGAAATGACTTAGCCCAAAGGTTGAGATGCACATAGCTAGGCTCGGTGTCTGAACCTCGTGGCCTGCTTCGTTCTGGCCCGTGTTCACCCCCTTTTCCCCAACACACCCTTTTCCCATGCTCCAACACTCTATACCAGTAATAGCGTTTTCATTTCAAATAAGCGAACCAGTGAGAAATCAAAGACGTGCAGCATATCACGCAGCTGGCCTCTAGCGGCCGAATCTGGGAGCGCATCTCGTGCAGTTGTGATGACGTCGCAGCCATACCGCGTAGGGTGGGGGTTACCCTCTCCTGACGTGATGATGTATTTACATTTGTAAAGGTGTTAAAAACGCCTGATAGACCAATGGTTAGCTTGTAAATGTGAGGGCTATTGTTGTGGGTGTTAAATCGTCATGCAGGGCGGGCTTGTAGGATTTAAAAAGTCTTGGTTTCATGCTGGCTGCTCACTTTTTACCTGCAGTTTTTTTCTCACCCTTCAACAAAACCAGCTGTGGATTTTCTTTTTAATTCTTTTGGTGAAAAACAAGAGGAATCGCTTTTTCAGCCATGTCTATCCATACATTTGGACAACAATCAGGATCATCTGATGTTGAAGAATGTGAGACAGCTAGAGTAGGACCCACTACATTTGCTCTGTACACTAACCCCGAAAAGAGTCATGGGGAGGTGGAGAGACTGGAACACTATTTGGCTTCGACAGGCCCCTCAAAAGAGGCATCAGACGACGGCGATGCTAATACTGGAATAACATGCGGTTTGAGCCAGGCTCCCAGAAAGAAGTGCATTCCCGCCCAGAGATCTTTCCTACAAGCATGACTGAATCGGTACATCTGATCTAGAATATGTCGGTGTCAATGGATACAGATATTCAATTCGATACAGTGCAGGATACGTGACATTAGCTGTTTACACTAGTGTTGCTGTCGAACTATCTGGCAAAGCCAAAACAGCTTGTACAATCTCTGTGGAAAGACTGGAGCCTTTTTCGTGAGGTTGTCTGCCCAGACCTTGAAAATCCTGGCTTACCTGAGCTAGTGTATGTTTGTCAATGGGACAGTAGCATTGGAGCCAGTGTCTATCGTGGTGGAAGCAGACCGCTTCACTAGACCTACAGAGGATTTTATTTTCCTTAGCGTATGCAGCAAAGGGAGAAGTTAGTTGCAGCCCGTGGTCCTGAAGAATGGAAGATAAAACCATACCCTGTTTCTAACGAGGAATACAACAAAATGGTTTAAAACGTCTTCTTTATACAATGGTGTGACTGGGAGATTTTGAAGAAACAGTTTGATACCATTGACGCATGTCATCAGAAGAGACAAAATAAGGAGTTCTTATGAAAACATGAGAAAAAGATTGATATTTGGGGATGCTGACCAACAGTCTCTGCCCCTGCGGGCACGGACCCTCTATAGACCTAAAAATCGGGAGACACAAAGACTAGCAAAATGGTGGGTCTAATTTTTATGTGCTAATTATTTGCCAAAATAGTTAAAATGCTTTTTTTGCGTACGTGATTGGTAATGTGTGATTTTTTTCTTCCCAGAGGATCTGAGTGGTCCCCCGAACGCCGCTTAACACCCCGATTTATTTGCAGCACTGACGGCAACCGCTCTCCTAAATCCCCTTTCATCATCGATTCATCGACACCTCCAACGCCGGAACACTTTCTTAGTATTTGGTAGGATTGCCTGTTTCACTTTGGGCCAAACGTTTTGGTATCCTTCCTCAAGCTTTCTACAATAGTTTGCTGGAATTTTGGGCCACTCCTCTTGACAGAACTGGTGTAACTGGGTCAGGTTTGTAGGCCTTCTTGCTCGCCTTACTCGACTTTTCAATGCCGCCCACAAATGTTCTATGGGAATGAGATCAGGGCTTTGTGCTGGCCACTCCAATACCTTGACTTTGTTGTCCACTTTGTAACTAATTTGAGGTATGCTTGGGGTCAGCGTCCATTTGAAGACCCATTTTGGCTCAAGCTTTAACTTCCTGGCCGATGTCTTCAGATGTTTCTTCAATATATCCACAACATTTTCTTTTCTCATGAGGCCATCTATTTTGTGAAGTGTACCAGTTCCTAATGCAGCAAAGCACCCCATAACATTATACTACCACCCCCATACTTCACAGTTGGGATGGTGTTCTGAGGCTTCAAAGCTTCAGCCTCTTTTTCTTCCAAATATACCGTTTATCATTATGGCCGAACAGTTCAATCTTTGTTTCATTAGACCACAGGACATGTCTCCAGAAATTAAGATTTTTTTCCACATGTATGGCTTTTTTATAGGTGGTTTTGAAGTAATGGCTTTCTTCTCCCAGAGGAACCTTTTTAGCTCATGGTGGTACAGGACTTGTTTTACTGTGGACACTGTCTTACCAGTTTCAGCTAGCATCTTCGCAAGGTTTTTGCTGTTGTCCTGGGATTGATTCACACCAAAAACCTTCCTCTCTGGGATTCAGAATCCGTCTCCTTCCTGAGCGGTATGATGGTTGTACATTCCCATGTTTTTTATACTTTCATGTGATATTGTCTGAACAGATGAACGTGGGACCTTCAGGCATCTGGAAATTGTACCTAAGGATGAGCCACACTTGTAGAGCTCCACAATCATTTTCCTGATGTCTTGATTGATTTCTCTTAATTTTCCCATGATGTCAAAGAAAGAGGCTCTGTGTTTGAGGTGTGCCTTTATATGCATCCACAGGCGTGCCACCAATTAACTCAAATGGAGATCTAAAACAGAAAAAGTTTACTCTGATTTCATGTATGACAGTAAAGAAATAAAAGTTTACTGAATAAGTTTTCTGGAAGTGTATGTAAATATCTGGTTTCAACTGTATATCAATAAATCATAATGTTTTGCTATGTTAAGATTGTGTGATATGCAAAAGTGATTAATCACTCACCTTTTCAAGCTTCATGTCTAATGATAATACCTATCTATAAAACCACTAAGCTAGGATGAATTTACAAATTTTGTTATTAAAGTACTGTTTATGCATATTTTCATTCTCACATGGATTTAAAATCTAAATTAAACCTTATTTAATTTATTTATTGCAAAGTCCCCACTAATACGATGGAATTTGAGGTCCAACCAACCATGTTAACTCAGTTTTTTACAAGTCCCCATATAGGATGGGAAGCCACATTTTAACAATTCAGATGTTTGAAGGTATAAGCTACAACGCTATGCTGAGTATACATTTTTTCATAACGCCAGCACCTTTTAGAAAGGGTGGCCCCCACAAGTGATGGTTATAAAGTTGGTCCTCATAAACATATAAAATTGAGTGTGTGTGTGTGTGTGTGTGTGTGTGTGTGTGTGTGTGTGTGTGTGTGTGTGTGTGTGTGTGTGTGTGTGTGTGTGTGTGTGTGTGTGTGTGTGTGTGTGTGTGTGTGTGTGTGTGTGTGTGTGTGTGTGAGTGGAGTGGTGTGGTGAGTATGTGTGAGTGAGTGTGTGTGAGGGTGTGGAATGTGTGTGTGTAGCGGGGCAGAGCAGAGTTTGACCTTAGCTGACAACTGCAAGCTAGAGGCCCTTGGCTCTGTTAAGGGGTAGAAACTAGTTAATCTAAGAGAGATCTCTCCAACATTGATAGATGTTGTAGATAGAAAAAGACAATTAAAATAATCTAGCACTCAGGTTGAAATTGCAGATAATATGAGACCGTAGGGTAGTATTACTTATTATTAAAATACTTCAAGATAGTACTACTTTACTTTTAACGCTAAGTTTTACAAATACAAAAAAAAAACAGGGGCAGGGTGCAAAGTTGAATCTCATCTTACATTTTTACATGCACATGTGGACAATGTACGTCAAGGAGAATACAATATCACTTTTAAAAGCTGTATTAATACAAAAATGTCACAAGCACTTTGTTTTTTTTTAACACTGGTAATGTTTTTGTAAATAATAATGTAAAATCCATAGTACAAGCCTGAGTCTGAGCTGGGTTGAAATGAGCATAATACACAGAGTAAAATGCAAAAGTATAATACTACTTTGAACCTAAGGCATTACGCTTTTACAAAGAAAGAAATTTTGGGGCAAAGTTGAAACTCATCTTACATTTATTATTAACACTGATCACATAAGGTTTAAAAAATATTTAATGTTTGTATATTTATTAATAATTAGCTAAACTACTTACTACTACTACTTTACTCTTTTTAAAGGAACATCTTTCACCACACATTAAACACATCCAATCTTTTAGCTGAATGTTAGTTATATTAAAATTATACAAAATACTATTTTTGTATTCATCAATTCATATTCATGTTGATCATAACCATATCTTGTCTGTGAGATCTTACATTTTGGCATATGTGTTAATTCTGTGACTGTGGAAATTACTGATCAGACTATCGCTTTACCTCACCCTAAATTTGTGAGTGGAATATATGGAAAAAAACAAATCACCCATAAACATAACATTAAAAAAAAATAAAATAAATCGTTAGAAAGTGGGAGAAACAAGAGGAAAAGGATGTGATACAAAATAGAAATAAAATGTATACATTTCCAAGTCACCGCTTTATCCAACTAATGAAGTCCAAGCTGTGCAATGTCCCTATGCTTTACTAAGGTAAAAGGTCCACTTCTGCAATCTTTGGCACCCTTTCTCAGACCTAGTCCCAACCTTTCCATTTCCCTATTTCATGTACACCCTCAAACCAGTTGCCTTAGGGTCACCGGTTTATAAATTAGCTTTGGGTCCCTGTAATTGCAATGTGAAATATGGCCCAATTACAAGACAGTACATTAAGAAAGTGAATCTTATAGCAAGCACATTACTCAAAACTAAATGTACATCCCTCCCAAATGACCTTATTTTCAGAACCCAAAAAAACGGTGGGTGTGAGGGGATGAAGTTTCTACCGCTAATCTTAGGGTAATAAAGTTAAAACGCATAAAATTCTTCCAGTTAAACATTAACTCCAATTGTTGTGAACTTCATGGAAGATGTTGGTTTACATTACAATTGTACCACAAGCATTGATGGATTTTCCATTATTAGCCTTTTATCAATGTGATTTCTAAAATATAATGTTGAGTGTCTTAATACCTTCGAGCACTCTTTTCAATACAACATAGAAGTTACTTATATTTGGTCTTTATAAGCATTCTTATCATGCATCTCATAACTGGATTACATTCTTGTGAGTTCTCCATTTTCTCACTCCTTTGTTGTAGTAATCTCTAAATTGTATATACCCCTAAATAACTCCCATTGTGAAGGAAACATTTCTTCTTTAATGTTTGAAAGTCTGTCATTCATTGTTGTTTATTATCGTACACACTCGTCTTTAATAATACCTTTTACTGACTAATCCTTGAATAAACTCCTGTTTAAATAGCCAGCTATTCATCCAAGCACTCCGCTGGTCTTTCCTTAGCTCAGCTTGCCTCGCAGTTAAACCAGAACTTCTTTTTCTCCCACTGACTGCAGATAACCTTCAATCCAGCCCTGATTTCCTTCCATCTAGCAAAAATAGTTGTCATTACAATTCAAAGAAAATAGGGCATGAACCACGCAGATTGGGGAGCCAGACTCCTACTCTATTGTTTGGCCGAATTGAAGCGGCATATTTCATTCCAGGCTTCCATCCCAGGCTAAGAACTGATCGACCACTGCTGGTACAAGGCTCCGAATAGATATAGCAATCTAGGCAAAATAGTTCCTTTAATTACTTTAATCTTACTACTAAAATCCAATGGGTGTGTAGACCATCTTTCAACATCTTAATATTTTGCGAATAAATATAGTTTACTCCTATGGATACAATGATCCATTGACTTTGTTGCTGATAAAGTGTTCTAATTATAGTTACTCCACATCTCCTTTGGGAGTAATTGTAATAAGTGCCTCTTTTCCCATGATGGAGTTTTCACCTTCTCCTTTAATCCAATTAAATGCTTTCAGCAGGGACGGAACTAGCTCTTCTTTAAAGGTTCTATACCACTGGAAACCATCACTACCTGGAGTTTTACTTGATTTTAAGTTGGCTATTGCATTATTTATCTCTTCCAGGAAAACTGGCTAATGATAATACAATCACTTGGTTTCTGCCAATAATGGTAGATCCATCGCTAAGAAAATTTCCATTGCTTCTACTTTAGTAATTGGAGGTTTTGGTATATAGTTTTGTAGTAGTATATGTTCATTTACGATATTTTTAGTTGATTTGTTTCTGGTCCCCGATCTTATGTATAAGTACTATCCGCTTCTTGTTTACGTAAGCAAGTAATTTTAGCTGCCTGATCTGCATTATGTTCGGTTGTAAAAATGCTTTCTTCTAACATCTTGTTCTAATAGGATCATTAATCTGATTCCTTAATTGTTGTATTTGCACTAAAAGTTGTGGATCACTGTTATTTTATGTTGCTACCCACATTAGATAGGTCTAATACTGGGCGTTATTATATTCCAAGACCTCCGCTTTATTTGACGCTGGTTAAGGCACCTACTGTCGCAAGTCACTGCCTCTGTGAGTCCCAGATGGATCCACCTCTCCGTT
>NC_053123.1:34659209-34732994 GCF_010015445.1 Perca fluviatilis | reverse complement strand
AGGAACTGCAAGGCTTTTGGTCACATTAACAAAGGCACATCACGCCTGTTTAGCAGCATGCTGGTTGCGGTCAGTATAGATTCCATTTCCGTCTGGTGGTGCTGGAGCCTTGCAAAGGTCAGAGTTCCTTTCTATCTCTGATTTGATGCAGCTACATACCCCACCCGTAGTCACCAGGATCGATGAACAGAATCTATGGTGGTTCCGCACTGGAATTTTAAAGCTTCAGGATCGGTGAATTTCCCAGCGGTGGCTCCTGAAACATGGAATGACTTACCTCTCGCTCGTTGGATTCTGTCGAGATCTTTTAAAAGCAGCTGAAGACTCTGCGTTGTTCAAGCAGGCTTTTACTTAGTCGGAGGGTTTTATGTTTTCTTTTTGTATTTCAAATAATATTTTTGCTTGTATTAGGACTTCTTGTGTTGTATTGCATTTTACTGTGAAGCACTGTGATTTTTATCTGTGAAAGGTGCTATACAAATAAATGTACTTACATACACACAGACACACACACACACACACACACACACACAGGGACAAACTTATACACACATGCACACACAGGGACAAACATATACACACACATACACACAGACACAAACACACACACAGGGACAAACATATACACACACATACACACAGACACACACACACAAGGATAAACATACACACACCCAGACAGACACACAGACACACCACACACACACACAGGGACAAACATATAAACACACACACACACACACACACATACACACAGACACATGCACACACAGACACATACACACACAAACATACACAAAGACACACACACGACACACACAGACACATACAAACACAGAAACAGACACAGACACACACACTGCACAGACAAACAAACAGACACACACACACACACGCACAGACACACACACACATACACACACACACACACACACACAGACGACACATACACAAAGACACACACACAGACACACACAGACACATACATACACAGACACACAAACACACACATACATACACACACACACATACACAGAAACACACAGACACACACACACAAACAGACAGGGACAAACATATTACGAACACACACACACACACCTCTCCTCTCTGCATAATGTACGTGAGAAGACACCGCCAGCCTCTGTGGTTTCAGAGTCATACAAAGGTGATTACTGGATAGAGAGCTGATGGTGCAAATTTTCCCTCTGATGATGAGATACAGAAGTCATGTTTGATAGCAACAGAAAAACAGCAGCCTCTGATGAGGCTGTCTCCAAAAGAAATCTTAAAGAGTAAACTCGGATTGTTGGTGTAAAATTGCCACCCCCATTGAGTAACACTGATATAAGGCCATGCTGCGGCAGCATGATGCTAACATTACAAGCTGAATCTGCACATTATATTAAAAGCTCAAGTGGATGTTTTAGTTACTATTCATCATCCATTACATGTGTTATAATCTCCATAAATTCCTAATCTCAGGTGAAGCTGAAGGCTTTCCCCTCTTTCACATGAGATTGGGCCATATGGTGATTTAATTTGATTTACCCAGGCAACAAAAATCCTACACACACACAGACACACACAAACACACACAGACACATACACACACACACACACACACACACACACACACACACACACATATATGCACACACACACACACATACACAGAAACACACACACACACACACAAACAGACAGGGACAAACATATATACACAACACATACACACCTCTCCTCTCTGCATAATGTGTGTATGAAGACACCGGTCAGCCTCTGTGGTTTCAGAGTCATACAAAGGACATTGATTACTGGATAGAGAGCTGATGCTGCAACGTTTCCTCTGATGATGAGATAAAGAAGTCATGTTTGATAGCAACAGAAAAACAGCGGCGCTGATGAGAGCTGTCTCCAAAAGAAATGTTAAAGTGTAAACTTGTATTATTGTGATCCGTTGGTGTAAACTTGCCTTAAAACAAATGCCCCCCAAAGGCACCTCAATGCCCCCCTCCCCTTTCCACAATATAGCCTTCCATACCACCCCTGGGGGCTATACCACCCTGTTGAGAAACACTAATATAAGGCCATGCTGTGCCATGTTATGCTAACGTTACAAGCTCAAGTGGATGAGTTAGTTACTATTCTACTATTCATCAACTGGAACACACACACACAGATCTTAAATTGACACTTTATTTATGATAAACTACGAAACAAAAGATAAAAATAGTTCTCAGGATTTAAAAAAGTAACAAGAAAGCCAACCGGTTTCAGTCCGAGCTCCAACCCCAATTTCAAAGTCCATACGGCGTCAGTGTGTTCGTTAAGCAGGTAGCGAGAGGGCGGGCTGATTCCACCGGGGTCAGCTTGGGCTGCCGGGGGCAGCTTGGGCTTCTCTTCCCCTAGGCCACTCCGCGATATGATGCCAGCACTGGAGGCACTGAGGAGGAATAAGGACAGCCCTTAGTCAAACACAACACACAAGAACAGCTTTCTCACACACCCGGAGTGGGTACGCTAGAGGACTTTCCTTCACTTATCTGAACACAGGCGTTGAAATCATCATTTAGGTGGCTGCTTCGTTCTCCGTCGATGTGTCGTGCCCAGATCTGCGCCACCACTCGTTTGACTGCACTTGCTTCGGTCTGTCACGGTTAGCGATCCACAATGTCCTCTGCCTTCCGCTAGTGGTGTTTATATATTCATAACTCCACCATAAATACAATTGTTCAAACGCCATGGCTAAAAAGGCATACATGCAATACATCAACACACGGGCACAGCAAACGCAAAACATACAAACACCAAAATTCACCAAAACACACGTGCAATTTGTTAATTAAAAAAGCACACAGGCAGAGCAATTCACAGGCAAAAGTTAAAATCAGTGGCGCACAGGGTTATTGCTATATGCTGAGATTTTTCACATTTGACATAAGCATTCACCTTTTCAACTTGTTTGCAAGATAAAATACGAGCAGGGGGCCAGAAAGTACATGCAATGTGGGACCCATCATTAGCTTGTTTTTCCCTGGGGAACATTTAAACTGGTGCACCTTTTGTGATAGGAGGTGGCGAAATGTTTGGTGAAAAGCAATTCACTGGAATTCCTTCATGGAAGAGGGAACTCTCAGTCAGACACATTCAAGAAAACTGTAGATGCAACCAGTTGGAAAATGGACATTGTTTGTGTTAAATTGTTGCAACTTGTTAAGTGTTTAATTGTGTTGAGAATTGAGACCAATCGTCTAATTTGATAATTATATTTAAGAAAAAATGATGGATGGCAAGCTAATCGAAAATTGTTTATTTTCATATTGTATTTGAAATGTATAGTTTTCAGTTAAAATATTAATACCATATTGTTTGAAACTTGAGGATCTGTGTTTGTTTGATTTTGCTGGGAGAAGTTTCTCCTTAGACTTAGTTAAATCTAAATGCTATTTATAATATGACTACAATGAAATTTAATTTGAAAATGTTCTTAAAGTAATGTATATTTTTGTGTTTTTTGCCTTTGTAAAGGTTATCAACCTACTACTACTACTAACTACAATCTTCTACTTCTACTGCTAACTTACTACAATCTACTACTAGTACTACTACTAACTACAATCTTCTACTTCTACTGCTAACTTGCTACAATCTTCTACTACTACTGCTAACTTACTACAATATTCTACTACTACTGCTAAGTTACTACAATCTTCTGCTGCTATTAATAATTCCTCTGCTGCTTCTACCTACAAACCGAAATCCATCTGAAACAAACTAAACTGGAATAAAAAAAGAGAAGTCAGAAGAAACCTGAGTTGTCCCTTGCATCCTTCAGTCCTTAAAGAGGCCTTTTTTGCATTTGGCAAAGAGCTGAAGTGTGAACCATACACAACTTGACACACACGGAGACAGACAGACAGACAGAGAGACTTAGTAAATGTACTGCTTTCAAGTGCAGTCGGAAACATCATGCTCTTGTCTCAATCTTTGAAAAAAGTGTCAAAACATTGAAAGTTTTTTTTTTCAAACAAACGTAGATAGAACTAATTAATTTACACTAAGTGTCCGGAACTTGCCCCCACCTTGCCTGCACCAGCCAGCTGAAATCTGCTCACCTGTCCTGCCCTACTCACCTGCCAGTCATCAGCTCCAATCACAGACCTATACTTAAACCCCAGATCTACTCACCATCTTCGCTGATTGTTGTTTTAGCCACCCTGGTGACGCATAATATTAACACATACATAAACACAACATCATTTTTCTTCAGTATGCTTAGTTTATAAAGTGCTACATGGCTTGGCCACCCCTTTGTTAGAGTTTATTAAATACAGACAAACTCGGATCACCAGAGCCGTTGTAAACAGGGACTGTGACATTCCCTTTTAGAAAAACCTCCTTCAGCCATAATGCACTATCTATTAAAGGTAGTGCATTATGGAACACACTACCCGCATTTATAAGGGAATGTCCCACTCTGGCCATCTTTAGCACCAAGTAAAGGTGTGGCTTATAGCTAACCAAACGTGCAACCACCTCTAACTGTATGTTGTACCGTATTAGCCCAGTAGAGTATACTGTGTCTATGTTTTAACACTTACTAATGAATTGTCCTGTTTTCCTTTTTGTTTCTTTCTGTTTCTCCTTGTTTTATATAGCAAATGTTAGTAATGTATATCTTTTGTGCTTTTATGTTAACTTCAACCTGCTTAATGGACTGGAGATGGAAATTAGCCCTTGGGCTACAATCTGGCATTTTTTAGGGCATTGTTGTACATGTTCATCAAATGTGAAAAATATAAAATAAAAAAATGTCTCAAGCGCCTCTGCAAAATCCCTCGAGTTTATCATCATTGCGTCTCTTTGTGTGAATCTCTCTCTGTTTGTGTCTTACAGTCATCCCCTTCACTGTTTCTCTGCCTCCAGTAAGCTGGCCCCACCATCCGGTCTCCTCCGCCCCGCTTCCAGCCTTCCCCTCTTCAACTCCTCTGCTCCCCAGACTCCAGTGCCCTTCCCCTCGGACCTCTCGGCCCGGTCCCCCTGCTCTCCCGGAGCTTCCTCTCCTTCCCCAGTCCTAGTGCTCGTGCCCTTGCTTCGGTCCCTGGTGTCAGCCTCCCCACACCCCTGTTCCTTCACTTCCATTCATTACCCTAATAAACCTTTTCCCTGAGCCTTGCATTTGGGTCCGTTCTGTTTTATTTGTAACAGGTTTAAAGAAATACAAACAACCCAGAGAGTTTGAGAATGCATCTGTGCTGCAGAGGGATACTGTTAGCCTAGTGTAGCACAAAAGACTGGAAACAGAAAGACACTGTTAGCATAGCTTAGCCAAAAGACTGGAAGAAGAGGGGAAACTGCGCTCAGATACACACTTTATACTTTCAGTAACATGTGAGCTGATTGGTCGTTGGTTTACTGACCTGCAGCTGTGCAAAGATCCAAAGGTGTGTGTTGTGTGTGTGTGTGTGTGTGTGTGTGTGTGGCCTCGGCGGTGGCGGGCAGTCAGTCCCAGGGCCTTCTGGGACTCATGGATGTGGTTCGGATACACACACAAAGACACAAAACTCATGGGTGTGGTTCACACACAAACACGCGCATGCACACACACACTGTACACACTCGCACGCTCACACATGCACACTCACAGACACACAGACACACAAACACACAGACACACAAGGACATACACCTCCTTCTCTGAATAATGTGTGTATGAAGTCACGTCAGCCTCTGTGGTTTTAGAGATCGTGTAAAGGACATTGATTACTGGATAGAGAGCGGATGCTGCAAAGTTCCCTCTGATGATGAGATAAAGAAGTCGTGTTTGTAACAGATAAAAGAGCAGCTGCTGATGAGGGTTGGTGTATAGCGTAGTATGAGCTCAGTGATGTCAGTGTTTGTCAACTTCGGAGCAGAATGGCTGCAGTCACAGAACTCTCCGTCCTGCTGTTTGCTCTCATCAACAACATCCATGCACATGAACGTATCATCATCCAAGAAGAAGGAGACTCTTATACCTTCAACCTTCTAGATATAAGCAAGAAACATGGAACAGAGTTTTTGGGGACAATATGACATCATTGATGGACAATGTTACAGGAAGATACCAAGTGGTGACAAACACATCAGCTCTTCGTGTATACAACGTCACAGCAACAGACTTTACATGGTACAACTGTCTGGTGATGAACCAACAGCAGTGTGTTAGCAGTCAACCTGTAGAGTTGTACCTACAGTCTGAGATGATCTACGGCTCAGTGGGAGAGACCGCTCTGCTGCCGTGCACTATCGCTGACTCCACTGATGAACAGCCCCCACGTTGGTCTAATCGGATCTCCAATGACCTAGGACAACACAACCAGATTGTTCCTTCAGTAGACCAAAACTACTCGCTGGTGTTTTCATCTCTAATGTTAAATCACTCAGATCGGTACTCCTGTAAAGCCTCTATGAGAGTGCAAACATATGATCTAGTGGTGTGCCCCAAATTTGGCCTCCTTTCTGTAAAGCTCTTCTCAGAGGGAGAAGAAGTCACTCTCAAATGCAGAGATTGGGGAGAGGCTAATGGGCATGTTTGGTTTATCAAGTCGGACCGAACAGAGGTAAGAATCTTTAGTGTAACGTATGATCAGAGCATGAGCAGAGTGAACAGGGACTATGATAATGGGAGCCTGGTTATCTCTAATATCTCAGTGGGAGATGCAGGGGAGTACTGGTGTGTAGTTACTGACCCAGATGATGATTATCAGTGTGTGTCAACCAGCAAAACTGTGTTAGTGTACATGGAGCCCTTTGGGATTTACTCCACCTTCTTCAAAGTGCGATGCTCAGTGCTCAGTGTCCTGCTGCTGATGCTCTGTGCTGCTGTAGTGGTTGTGAACCTGAGGACACGGAGAGGAGCGCAGCTTTCAGCTCACACACACACTTAATGCATATATGATCATTTCATCATTGGCTTTAATACAGCCTGGTATACACTGGTTTAATACAGCCTGGTATACACTGGCTTTAAAACAAGGGATGGGACACATTCATGCAGAGAAAACATTTAAACTAGAACACAAAAGACAAAAACAACAAACAGAAATGATGGGAAATAAGACGTAAATACACAATGACTATTATTATAATAATATAAAATAAGATTTAAATGTTAGAAGTTAACCTTTGATCCTGCCAGGGTGCAAATGTTCCCTTATCATCTGTATTATTATGTTGTGTGTATATATATATATATATATATATATATATATATGGTATTATATTGTATTGTATATATATGTTAGGGGACATTGGTTTAATAGTGTAACATGTTGGGAATTCACATTTTAACATTACTGTCACCTAAGAGTTTTATTACCAATTATTTTACCTTTGTGTGTGTTTGTGTGTGTGTATGTGCATGTGTACGTGTGTATGTCTCTCTGTGTGTGTGTGTGTGTCTGTGTGTGTGTCTGTGTATGTGTGTGTCTGTGTGTCTGTGTGTTCCAGATGTTTTATTTTAAATCTAAAGATTATGTGATGTTGTATATTATATATGAAGGAATATGAATTGTCTTCAATGCATTCATGATAGTTGTATCTTGCAGTGTTGTCAGTGTTATAAACTTGTTAATATATCTTGGTCTATATCTATAATCTATCGTCTGTGTAATAAACATTATTAATGAACTATAAAACTTGTTCTGATTGTGATTTCTGATTAATTATTATAAGCAACATATCTCTCGGTCTGTAAAATGTTTCTCATGTAAACTTTCAGTATGTAAAGTAGATTTCTAGAGCACATTTAAACACACATTAATCTGACCAAAGTGCTGCATAATAAATAGAGATGCACCGATTACAACTTTCTAAGCCGATTTCTGATTTCTAACCACTTTACAGCACACACAAATATTTACATTCTATCTTTTCTTTAATAGAACATTTTGCACAGAACATAGAACATTTTTTGAACAGATAATAGATCACTATAAAATAGAACTATATAAATCACTTCTGGTGTGGGACACATACACACATCTAAAGAGCAATGTTAAAACCATTTCCCTTCTTTTCACATCCAATATCACACTAAAGAAATGTGATTCTGGTTCTTGGTGTCATCCCTCCACGCCCTACTTCTCCTTGCAGGTGTTGCATATTGCAAACTTGTTATCTTCTGCACACACGCTGAAGAATCTCCAAACAGCTGACGGGCGTGCCAGGTTAACTCACGAAGTTCCCTACATGTGGGAGAATAGAGCCACACATGGCGGAGAAGTTGAGAGAAAAGAAAAAGAGACGTGCTGTAGGCGTGGCCCGTGTGTGCATGTGCCCTTGAGAACTGTAACTTGTATAACTTATGTTGTTAGTTAATTGTAGCGTTGACTGGCATGAAATCGGCATATGCCAGACTGACCTGCCGGTCGCCGGTCATGGCCGAAGCACGTGGAAAACCGGCCAATTCCGGTCACCGGCCGGTCTATCGGTGCATCTCTAATATAAATGTGTCTTTATACGAGATATAAAAACAGAAATGGAGGGAGCACATCTGATATGTGAAGGCAGCAGCTTCCACCGTCGTGGAGCAGCAACTGGAAAGGCTCTGTCCATATTTGGCAGTTTGCAGATGATCTGTATCTGTGTTTTATTATAAAGTTAATGAAATAAAAGGTGTTCTACTTTGTCTCAGCTACAGCTCTGAGTCTCTCCCTCTGCCCCCCTCTCACTCACCACTGAGTCTCACTTCATGTCCCGCCCACAATACTATCTGGTTGGTAGATGTTAGACGAGTATGAGCCAATCAACACTCACCACTGAGTCTCACTTCATGTCCCGCCCACAACACTATCTGGTTGGCTAGATGTTAGACAAATATCAGCCAATCAACACTCACCACTGAGTCTCACTTTATTTCCCGCCCACTTTGTCTCAGCTACAGCTCTGAGTCACTCCCTCTGCTCCCCTCTCACTCACCACTGAGTCTCACTTTATTTCCCGCCCACTTTGTCTCAGCTACAGCTCTGAATCACTCCCTCTGCTCCCTCTCACTCACCACCACTGAGTCACTTCATGTCCCGCCCACAATACTATCTGGTTGGTAGATGTTAGATGAGTATGAGCCAATCAACACTCACCATGAAGGTTTGTTCAAGTGTTGAGTGTATTTCTGTACTGGGGAGAATAACTCAGCAGTCTTATGGGGCTGCTTGATTTCTGGATTACATCAGGAGTTAATAGGAGGTGAAGTGGAATCATAAATCCATAATATACAATGTAGGGATGAGACAAACTAAATTTGGGAATTAAATACACTACAAACAAAACCAGCCATGCCAATAAAAACATAACAAAAGGTAAAACACAAGCACTAATGACTCTCTCTCCCATGTTTAAAGCCTTTCTTTAGTTTAGTTAACAAATGGAAGTAATGGCCTCCCTCCTGACGGTAGCACTCAGCTTATGATTAAAAGAAAGACTTACACACACACACACAAGACACACACACACACACACACACACAACAGGGACAAACATATATACACACATATACATATATATAAACACAAGGCAAGGCAAGGCAGCTTTATTTGTATAGCACATTTCAGCAACAGGGCAATCCAAAGTGCTTTACATAAAACATTAAAGAGCAGTTAAAAACAATTGAAAAACAATTTAAAAACATTAATAAACAAATTAAAAACATTAAAAGACAAGAATAAAATTGATAGTGCAGTATAAGAATAAAAGTTACAGTGCGCATAAGAAATTAAAGTTAATAGATTATTTAAAGAAAAGCAACATCAAAAAGATAGGTCTTTAGCTTAGATTTAAAAGAACTGAGAGTTGCAGCGGACCTGCAGGTTTCTGGGAGTTTGTTCCAGATATGTGGAGCATAAAAACTGAACGCTGCTTCCCCTGTTTAGTTCTGACTCTGGTACAACAAGTAGACCTGTCCCAGACGAACCTTAGAGGTCTGGGTGGGTCATAATGTAGTAGCAGATCAGAAATGTATTTTGGCCCTAAAACCGTTTAGTGATTTATAAACCAGTAAAAGTATTTTGAAATCAATTCTTTGAGGCACTGGAAGCCAGTGTAGAGACTTCAGTACTGGAGTGATGTGATCCACTTTCTTGGTCTTAGTGAGGACTCGAGCAGCAGCGTTCTGAATCAGCTGCAGCTGTCTGATTGAGTTTTTGGGAAGACCTGTAAAGACTCGCTACAGTAGTCAAGTCTACTGAAGATAAAAAGCATGGACAAGTTTTTCCAGATCCTGCTGAGACATAAGTCCTTTAACCCTTGATATATTTTTAAGGTGATAATAGGCTGATTTTTTAATTATGTTAATGTGGCTTTTAAAATTCAGGTCTGAGTCCATGACTACACCAAGATTTCTGGCTTTGTCTGTTGTTTTTAACATTGTCGTTTGAAGCTGAGTGCTGACTTTCAATCGTTCCTCTTGCTCCAAAACAACCACCCTCCGTTTTTCTTCATTTAATTTAAGAAAGTTCTGGCACATCCAGTCATTAATCTGTTCAATGCACATATTTAATTGTTGTATTGGGCTATAGTTCCCTGGTGATAAGGTTATGTAAATTTGGGTGTCATCCGCGATAACTATGGTAACTTATTTTGTTGTTTTCCATAATCTGAGCCAGTGGAAGCATGTAGATGTTGAACAGAAGAGGCCCCAGAACTGAGCCTTGGGGAACTCCGCACGTCATATTTGTATGCTCAGATGTATAATTACCTATAGACACAAAGTAGTCCCTATTCTTTAAATAGGATTCAAACCACTTTAGTACTGAGCCAGAAAGACCAACCCAGTTTTCCAATCGGTCAAGCAATATGTCATGGTCTACCGTATCAAATGCAGCACTGAGATCAAGTAATACTAAGACTGAAATTTTGCCACTATCTGTGTTTAAGTGGATGTCATTAAAGACTTTAAACAAGAGCCGTCTCAGTGCTGTGGTGTGGTCGAAAACCTGACTGGAAGGCATCAAAACTGTTGTTTAACGATAAGAAAAGGTTGAGTTGTTGACAAACCACTTTTTCTATGATTTTACTTAAAAATGGAAGGTTTGATATTGGCTTATAGTTGCTCATTAGTGTCGTGTCTAGATTGTTCTTTTTTAGGAGTGGCTTGATGACTGCAGTTTTCAGGGCCTGTGGGAAGATACCTGAGAGCAGAGATGTGTTTACAATCTGTAGAAGATCTGAAGCCAAACAATTCAAAACATTTTTGAAAACACCCGTTGGTAGAATATCAAGGCAACAGGAGGAGGTTTTCAGATGTTGTATAATGTCCTCCAGGTTTTTAAGGTTGATTGTATGAAATTGTGTCATGTTGGAATTTGTTTTGCATGCACACTGTGACAACACATATCCTGTACTTGATATGGAAGCACTTACTGTTTGTCTAATTTTCTGAATTTTGTCTGTGAAGAAGGAGGCAAAGTCATTGCAAGCCTTGGTAGACAACAGTTCCGATGCTACTGGTACTGGAGGGTTAGTTAATCTATCAACAGTAGCAAACAAAGCACGTGAATTATTATTGTTTCTGGCAATAATGTCAGAGAAGAAGGACCGCCTTGCATTTCTTAGTTCCAGATTATAAATGCGAAGTCTCTCTTTATAAGTGTTATAATGGACCTGGAGATTAGATTTTCGCCAACTGCGTTCAGCTTTTCGACACTCTCTTTTTTCTGTTCTCACAACTATAAAATTTCTCCATGGAGATCTTTTCTTACCAGAGACAGCTTTGATCTTAGTGGGAGCAATAGCATCAATAACATTCGTAATTTTACAGTTGAAATTATCTACAAGCTCAGTGACTGAGGCCCCAGTAAGGGCGGGTGTAGAGGAGAAAAGCTGAATGAATTTTTCACTGGTGTTTTCAGTGATATACCGTTTTCTGATTAACTTTGTTTTAACACTTTTTGGCACAGAGATAGTGCCGTTAAAGAAAACACAGGAATGATCAGAGAGAGCAACATCAGTCACCACAACCTTGGGAATGTTCAGACCCTTTGTGATAATCAAGTCCAGAGTGTGCCCCTTATTGTGCGTGCGTGTGTCACATGCTGAGTCAGTCCATAGCTCTCAAAAACACAACACAGTTCTTTGGTCCCTCTGTCCTGGGGGTTGTCAACATGAATGTTAAAATCACCAGCAATAATTACACGGTCAAAGTTAATACAAATTATAGACAGCAGTTCAGTAAAGTCGTCAAAGAAGGATGCACAGTATTTAGGTGGCCTGTAGATATTTAGAAGTAGAGCTTGAGGGGAGGATCTTAGCTGAAGAGCCACATATTCAAAAGAAGCAAAATTTCCGTAAGATAATGTGCGTCATTGAAATGAGTCATTAAACAAAATGGCGAACTCCACCTCCTTTCTTATTCACTCTATTCTCACCCATAAAACTAAAGTTAGGGGGCTGACTCAATGAGAACAGCAGCACTGTTATTATGGTCCAACCAGGTTTCAGTTAAAAACATAAAATCAAGATTGTGCTTGATAATAAAATCATTGATTAAAAATGATTTACCCGCCAAAGACCTAACGTTTAGTAGGGCTAGTGTTAGTGTTTTCATTTTTGGGACAGACTGTGGCTGACGAGGAATGGATGTTAAATTTGCAAAGTTTGCAGTTACGTGCTTATTCGCCATTCTTTTTCTATTACCTATCACAACATAAATTGTGGAAGAACCTAATACGCAGGGCCCAGGCTTGTCTTGGAAAGAGTCATGAGTGCTACTAGGCATGCAGCCTGGACCCGGCCCATATCAGTTAACGCTTGCTGCATTTTGCACACAAGCATCCTTATCAGTTTGGGGAGAAGGAGTTAGCTGCCGTCCTTGAGGGGGCAGAGGTGCCTGGCGTTTTACCGATGGGAGAAGGAAGGGGGCATACTTGGTTCCAGCATTCACCAGCTGCTTCATCTGGTCAGTGAACTCCAACATGGGGATGGGGGAAAGAGAGGGAGAGCGACGTATCCTTAAAGAGGTCCTCAAAGCTGTCGTGGTTGTCCAAGGGGTTTGAGGAGTGTTGGACGGGTGAGAAGGGGTGTTGAGATTTCTCATCTCCGCTCTTTGGTCTCCCATGGTTAAATCTTTGCTCAGGTGGGGGCTGTGGTGGCTCACTGCCGCACTTTGTTGTGTCTTCCTCTTGTTTTGGTTCATCTTGTCTCGTGTCCTTGGCCAAGGGAGCAGATGTGTGGCGCAGAAAGTAAAGTAGGCTAGAGGTGAACAGCTTTACTCCTGACTTGTTAAGGAATAGTCCATCTGCTTTAAAAAGATGTCTGCAGAAAATGTTAAAATTGTCAATGAACTGCAGAGAATGGTTGTTGGTACATGCAGTTGAAAGCCATCTGTTCAGTGCCAACAGTCTACCGAATCTCTCAGCTCCTCCTCTGACTGGCGGTATAGGGCCACTGATAAACACCTTTGCATTTAGGGAGCTGACTGCGTTCAGCAGATTCATAAAGTCACGATTCAGCACTTCAGACTCTTGCTTTACAACATCATTTGACCCTATATGCAGTATAATGTTCTTCACAGTTGGGTGTGCTGCTATGATATCCTGGATTTTCTTTGGGCCAAGTCAGACACCATGTCTTTGGGAAAACAGAGTATTTTGGTGTTTTTACTGCTTTTATATCTTTCACAGCAGAGTCACCCACAATCAGAGTTTGGGGCCCAGTTGTTAGCTTTCCCTGTAGCTTTTTACTTTTAGAATTGCTCTCAGTCCTTACCCTGCTGTGTGACGATGAGACGTAATCCAGGTCATGTCCAGGGTCCTGCAGCAGAGGAGCAAATCTGTTCTTCACCTGCACACTCAGTTGTTGGGGAGGCATTTTGTTGCTGATTTTCCCTTTTGCAGCTGTCCACGACTGTGTCCTGCTAAGTACAGGGGTTGAAGAGGCGCTCTGCCTGGGTGGTAATGCAGGCCAGCCGGTCATATCACAAATCTCAGGGGGCTTTGTGCTCTGCCCGTTATTGTCCGTCCCATTTCCCAGGAAAATGATTTACTCTTAGGCTTTGCACCAAAAGAGTTCCAGGGAGGACTGCCACTTGTTGATTTATTATCCGTTCCACAGCCCTCTTGTTTCTTTGTGGTCTTGCTGGTGCTAGTTAGCCGTGTGTTAGCATACTTTTGTCCATTGTTTTGGGTCACTGGTAAAGTGGTGTCATTTCCACATGATCTGTTCACTTCCACGTTTACTTCTAACCGGTAAATTTTGGTTTCCAGAACTGCAATCTTCTGAAGGAGTTTGTAGTAGTCCTCTATGGAGAAGGGTGGCATCTTGCTGCTAATTAGCTTTAGCTACAGTCACTTTAGGACAGGCTTAAGCTATTGGTAGGCCACGCTCACGCAGAAAAATGTTCAAAAATGACAGTAGCCTACTATGTCTACAAAAAATGTATAGTCCAGTGATTTATAAGTATCCAAGAGACGCTGCTCATAGTTTCTCTCAGAGGAAAAGCAAGATTATCAGCAGAAATATGCAAGCAGAAGCAGGAGCAAGCAGTAGAGCGTCTGCACTGCAAGAAGCAGGAGAGAATGAACACACACAGAGATAAACATATACACACACGCATACACACATACACACACACAAACACACGCATACTCACACATACAGGGACAATCATATACACAAAAACAAACACACACATACACACACACACAAACATTACACACACACACACACAACATGCACATAGAGATACACACACACATGCACAGAGAGATACACACAAATATATACACACACACACACACACAGGGACAAACATATATACACCCACACACCCACCCCTCTCTCTCCTCTCTGAATAATGTGTGTATGAAGACCCTTCCGCCTCTGTGGTTGTAGACTCGTGTAAAGGACATTGATTACTGGATAGAGAGCTGATGCTGCAAAGTTTTCTCTGATGATGAGATAAAGAAGTCATGTTTGATAACAGGAAAAGAGAAGCTGCTGATGAGAGCTGTCTCCAAAAGAAATGTTAAAGTGTGAACTAGTATCGTTGTGATTCGTTGGTGTAAACTCGTCTTAAAACAAATGCCCCCCAAAGGCACCTCAACACCCCCCTTTCCACAATATAGCTTCCAGCTCCCCCCGTCATCCCCTGAATGCCCCCAGTGGGGCTGTCCCACCCCAGTTGAGCAACACTGATATAAGGCCATGCTATGTTCCCACAGCCCTATGTTCCCACAGCTCTATGTTCCCACAGCCCTATGTTCCCAAAGCCCTATGTTCTCACAGCCCTATGTTCTCACAGCCCTATGGTCCCACAGCTCTATGTTCCCACAGCCCTATGTTCCCACAGCCCTGGGCTGAGGGAACATAGGGCTGTGGGAAAATGGGCACGGTCCCCTGCACACTGGCTTAGTCACACAACTAACTAAGCGATGGAGGCAGCGTAGAGCAGCAGCTCCCGTGTTCTGAGACGTAAAATTACATTTTGTCAAGGGAGTCTGGTCGTTTTAAGCTACTTTCTGCTTCCACTCTGCAGCATTTAGCTAATAATAATAATAATAATAATAATAATATGTGTTGTTCAGGGTCACTAATAATCCTGCGTCCCGTCAGACTGACAGCGTTGCAGTAGTAAAGAAGTGTGGTCGTTATGTTATGAAAACTTTGGTTTTTATTGAACTTATTGAACACACACACAGCTGAAACCTCTGACCTTCACAGGACTCGCACTGGAGGATCGTAGTGCGTCAAACAGAATATAAATACAAAACAATAAATAAGTGAGTAAACATTTGGTCGAGTTTTACCTTCACACAGACTTTACATAACTTTAATAACTGATCAATAACTGATCACATGAGTTATTTCTTCTCATTAAAACTGGACTAGAAACTGGCTCATAAATGTCCTTTTACAATTACACATCACTTCATAAAAGTCTAGAGAGAGGGAGAGAGGGGGAGAGATGGAGGGAGAGAGGGATGAGAGGGAGGTAGGGAGGAAGGGTGAGAGAGAGGGAGGGAGAGGGAGGACAGAGGGAGGGATGAGAGAGAGGGATGAGAGAGGGAGGGAGGGGGAGAGGGAGAGAGAGAGATACAGAGAAAGAGAGACAGAGGGAGCGAGAGAGAGAGAGAGAGGGAGAGACAGAGAGAGAGACAGAGGGAGAGAGAGATACAGAGAGAGAGGGAGAGATACAGAGAAAGAGAGACAGAGAGAGAGAGATACAGAGAGAGAGGGAGAGATACAGATAAAGAGAGAGAGACAGAGGGGGAGAGAGAGATACAGAGAGGGGGGAGAGAGAGATACAGAGAAAGGGGGAGAGAGGGAGGGAGAAAGAGAGAGGGGGCAGGGAGAGAGAGAGGGAGGGATGAGAGAGAGAGAGAGAGAGAGGAAGTAAAGTAAAAACCTCTTTACTGTGTGTGAGGTCTGCAGTTGGTTTCTGTTCTCTAACAAATTAAACGTATAAAAAGTATAAAATTAATGTGCCATGGATTCTAAAGTAAACTCTGGAGGACGGTGAAAGAACAAGAGCACAAAAAACACTAATAAAAAAATAAAAATTAAAGTTGTAAAGTTTAAAACGTCTCCATGTGCACAACGGTGAAGAAAACCGGTCCAAACTGAGTGGGACGGGATGTTGTGTTCAGGGACAGTGTGTTGATTTGTATCGCAGATCAGCTGGAGGATTTAAACTGTGTTTAATAAATAAATCAGTTCAGATTGTCTCCGTTTGTCCCGACTGTCCCGTTGGTTCCTGAATGCAGCGTTTAGGTCAGAACTACTGAACAGTTAAGTGGCTTAATGTACAAATCACTCTATAAAGTCTAGAAACCTCCCAAAAAGGCGTAAACAAGTCAGAAGAAAGTCAGTTGTCTTTCTTCTGCTGCATACTCAGACTTTTCTTTATCCCTCCTGTTGTCTTTGGGTCAAATCTGACCCATTTTCAAAAAGTTTCTTCATCAGAAAATTGGGTATTCTTTCAACCAAATTGTCAAAAATAAATAATAATGTGGATGGTTCCCTACAACTTTACATCATCAGTTCACTACCTTCATTAAATTTGTGTGTTTTATTCAATTTTATAGCATTTAAGGAAAAAAAGATAAAAGAACATTGAAAAAAAGGGGGAAAAATGTAAAAAAAAGCTTCAAAAACGTCAAAAGCGCAGAAAAAAAATAAAAATAAAATAAAATCGGAAAAGTGACAAGAATGTCGGAAACAATGTCGAAAAAGACGACCTAAACGTTGAAGTTTATTTTATTTAAAATTTGGACCCAGAAAAACTAAAAGTTGCAGGTCAACAAGGGTTACATTTGGTTGAAAGAACCCAAATTTCTGATTTAGAAAAGTTTAGAAAATGGGTCAAATGTGTGATGAATAAATGGCTTAGTTCAGAGTCTCTCTCCCGACTGTCCCGTTGGTCTCTGAACGCAGCCTTTTAGAACTACTGAACAGTAAGTGGCTTAACGTACAAATCACTCGATAAAGTCTAGAAACCTCCCAACCGACCTGTGTCGGAAGCTTTTTAATCCCTCCTGCCTCCACATGACATCATCAGCATCCAACCAGCTGTGGCTAGAAGGGATACAGCTACAAAATTACGTTTTCTGCCAGAGCAGGGGGAATGAGAGGGGGGAACACCAGAGCAGGGGGAAGGAGAGGGGGAAACCTCAGAGCAGGGGGAATGAGAGGGTGAAACACCAGAGCAGGGGGAATGAGAGGGGGGGAACAACAGGGCAGGGGGAAAGTTTTCCTAAACTTAACTGCTGTAACTGTATCCCAACTAGCCTCAACACATCCAACCAACCAATCAAAACATCTGAAACTCTTCCTCAGTGGTGCTCTTACCTGGCCCTCCAGCTCCCGCACTCTGCTCCGCAGGCGTTCTTCTTCTTCTGTGGTGTCTGCTGCACGCTCCTGAACAGAAAAAGCAGCTTTAAAGGGGTGAGAGAATGCCAAACTGATTTTACCTTGTCATAGTTGAATAACAACAGTTTAGTGGGTAACTAGGACATACATAGAACCTCAGAGTCCCATTGACACCTCTTTCCTATGCAAATCTCACAATTTGAAACTGCCTCTGAAAATGGGCGAATCACAACGAAGCTAAAAGTTGACGTCAACATCCCAAATCCTCCTTATTTGGCTCTACCTTCTATCTTTGTAATGCCTCAAAATTTATATAGGCCACTAACTGATCTGAGGTCAGTTAGTCTTCTAAATCTTGTTCGCTCAAATCTCAGAAATTTTATACATTGTTCGTCTGCTGTTGCATTACTAAATTCACTTCTGAGACATTTTTATGCGAGAAATAAACTATATAAAGCTCAAATATGGGCCGTTTTACAAATATTGATGGCTAATTGCAAATTTAGTACGACTGTTTCGGAGTTCAGGAGCTCCACAGTTTGCCGTGACAACGGTGCAGTGCCTGCCCGGATCGCTGACTTTCTGCCTGGACTGTCAGACCCCGCTGCACACTGGCTGGAGCTCTCTCAGGAGATACTGAATACTGGCCCAGAGAAAAGGAGTAGATATCGGACAACTGAGCGGGACATGTGGATTTAAATCAGTGGCGCAGTGGACTCACAATGGGCGGTGTGCAGGAGCTGCCTGCCGGCAGCTGTTCGCGGTACGTTAATGTTTTTTTCCAACATGGATCTTCAGGGAACATGTGTGTGTGTGTGCGTGCTAAGCTCAACCAATCAGCATGCAGCTCATCTAAATATTCATGAGCAGACCATATAAGGCAGAAAAGCTCTCGTTTCAGTCCAGAATTTGGAGAGATTGACTAAGTGTATTTATCACATGGAATGAATAGTATATATTTGTCAGCGTATTTGTGAGTGAATGTGTGCATGTTTGAGAGAGTGAGAGTGAGTGAAAAGTTATTAATATTGGTGAGTGAATGTGTGCATGATCGTGTGTGTGTGTGTGAGAGTGCAGTGTGTTGTGTGTATGTGTGCCTAGCTTTATTGACATGCTTACGTCTGCATGTGTGTGTGTGTGTGTGTGTGTGAGAGAGAAAGAGAGTGCAGTTTGTGTTGTGTGTGTATGAACTGTATGTGTGTGCAGCCCGGTCTCATGGCAGTTTGTGTAAATGTGACGTTATTTGAATCTATTGATACGTGTTCACGGAGACGTTTTTGTCGGTTTTCACGTGGCGGACAACACGAAAATGTGAAGTAATGTATTTCAATGGGAAGCATATTTTGTGGCCACAGCACGAAAATGGTAGGGAGTAATATAAAAAGCCGAATATCGCGTAGGGAGGTTGGTCGGGGTGGTGGATGGGTCAAACAACACAGGACTTTCACCCAGGAGACCGGGGATCGCGTCCCGCATGTGGCACTTTGTTTCCCGGGGATGGCGTCCCTGCGTGTGGCGTTTTTTCCCGCGTGTTACTGTGGCGCGCCTCCCGGCGTTTAAGGCGCCCTTTCCCCGTACGTTTTTTCCTAAACCCAACCTCCGCCATCCCGTTATTGTGGCGCGTCCCCAGCGGGCCGCCTCGCGGGCGCCTCCCGGCTTATGGAGCGACCTTTTCGGCCGCCTCCTGGTGTCCTTTTCCTGAGAAAATAACGTGACATTTACACGTAAAAAATGAGAAAAACGTATCCATGAACATGTATCAATAGATTAAGAATAACGTGGACATTTACACGAACTGCCGTGAGACCGGGTTGGTGTGTGCCTAGTTTTATTCGCGCTTACCGCCACCTTGAACAAAGAGACAAATTTTCTACCACCATAAGAAAACAACGATCAGCAGAACCATCAATGAGGTTAATTTGTGATTCTTTGCTAATTTAGTCCAAACTTATTAATTTAATTCCACTTGAATTCATGTCATGGAAATGTATCTGTACCAAACTCTTGCATAGTAAACTGGGTTTGGACGGCCCTGTCCATGGTGAGTATTTATAAACATTACTCACCCTTCGTGTTGCTCTTTTATTTTGAAGGTAACTTCCCTGTTTCCGGTCCAGCCAGTGTGGCTAACTGTGGCTAGCTTGGTGCAGCTCTCCTTCAGCTCGCCACCGTGAACAATGGGCCTCATTCACCAACCGTTCTTACAAAGAAATGTGTTCTTAAACCCTTCTTACGAACTTTTTACAAAGATTCTGGCATTCGCTAATGTTTTCTTAACTTGGATTTGTTCTTAGCTAAGAACAAAATCTAAGAACACTGAAAAGCACTCTTACGCACATTTGAGTGATGACAATTTGCTCCAAATGATTGCTTACTGCATTTTATTTAATTCTACAGTCGTTTACAATGATAGTATTGTACTGTAATGTATTTCTGATCATTTGTTGAAAAAAAAATCATATTATGCAAAAAAAACACTAACACTACAATTTACATCAGCAATTGAACGGATTAAATCTTGCGTTATTTGGTGATTGATCGCTATTTATAGGGCCAAAATGCAGTGGTAGAATGTAACAAAGTACAAATTCGTCCTAACTGTACTTAAGTAAATTTTTCACGTATCTGTACTTTACTTAAGTAGACTCAATAGTGCATTAGCCTCGTGAGACCTTCCTGATCTCGCGAGCTCCAGTTTTCCACTCGCAGATCAGTCTGGCATCTTGAGGTAGAGAAAATTTGGAGCCGTTAGCCAAACGACCGAGCCAATCAGCGTTGGTTTTGAGGTGGGTTAGGTGGTGATAGACAGATGGTTTATCCAATCAGCTATCCAGGATTTTCAGACAGCGGTAGCCCTAATTCTGTTAGCCGCTCGCTGATGCTTTTTTTTCTCTTGGATCCTTCTTTTGGAATATGGTCCGGGAACCTGAAATGGTGTCTTTTATTCCTAAATTCTAGTTACACAAACGGCAAATATCCTTTACCGACACGTTGCTTGCATGCTGAGCTAACGAGCTATGCTTTGCCTGCAGCAGCATGGGCGGGCTTGTGGTTGTATTTTCATACGCTTCGTGGATCTGATTTGTTGATTTGGCCCGTCTATCACCAACATAGGTGATAGACAGATGGTTCATCAAATCAGCTAACCAGTATTTCCGCCCCTTCCCAAAAGTTCTCCAATGGAAAGTTCCCAGATGGATATGCCGAGCAAATGTGAAGCAATCCATCTGGCGGAGTCAGGTTAATAGTGCATAGCCTACTTTTTACTTTTACTTTATTACATGTTGCAGCAATTATCTATACTTTTTACTCCACTACATTTCTACAATGTTCCGTTACATTTTCTGATCAGTTTCCACCCTCTGCCAAAACGTCTTCCTGACCGTCACACGTTTGTCTCACCAGTGAAGTTTTGTTGCCATAGATACTGTATATATGGGGCACCGCTGATTCAAGCCAGCTCCGGTGCTCCAGACCCCGGGCGCAGTGCCGCTGACCCTCGGTAATACAGCCTCCGGTAAAAGTGAAAATGAAAACGTTTGTTTTTATTATTCCCATTTTTAAATCATAGTTGCCATCTATTTCTCACCAACAGCGTTGTTTACTCCTCCGCCAGGCTGCGTAAGACGCGTTCATATCTTATTTATTTGGCTGGACCTGTTCACATCTTCCTATTTGCGCTGCTTCACACACTTTATTTGCTTACTTGCATGGTTAAAGAAAATAAAATACATCCATGAATAAAACCAACCGCATTCCGATTCTAACAACATATTTCCATTTTATGCTGGTTAGGATTGGAACTTCTTTTAAAAGCTAGGCCTTGTTTGTGGTAGTGGACATCTTCTACTTTTACTAAAGTAAATATGTCTCTGGTTATTTGTACTTTTATTTAAGTACTGAGATTCAGTACTTCCTCGACCGCGGCTCCGACAATCTCCGAAAACCTGTCTCCCAGGATGTGCACAGGAAGTGTCATGTCCTTATATGGGAATTTGTGGGGCGTTTTCTTATGCTCATTAGGAACAACTGGCACGCGCTTTCAGTTACGAAGACGTGGGATACATCAATCCTAAGAACACAGATGCGAACAAATCTGCTGTTTAAGAACACGTCATGAATCCGACGTAGACTTTTCTTAGGAACCTTCTTAAGAACATATTTAAGAGAAAACTTAGGAAGATATTGGTGAATGAGGCCCATTGTTCTTTTTCTCCAGAGACATTTCCAGAACAGGACACCGGGCAGCAGCCGGGATGTATCGACCACTTGTCCGGTCAAGATGAATATCTTCTTCTCCCATTACGGTCCTGAATGATGCAAGATAAACAGTGAAACATGTCTGTTTAGTTCCATCCCCCCCACCAAACTCCATTATAAATCTAACCGTATAATGTTGCTGGATATACAGGCATGTGTAAACATTGTTAAACATGACAAAGGAAGAAGAATTATGACCAAGGAAGTCATAGAAAAATGTTAAGGCACTTAAGGTTGGTTACAGAAAGTGATATGCTCACCCTGGCATCCAGGGGCATAACACCACAAACCCAATACACAACACATGGTACAAAATGCAGCCCCCATCTTCAATCAAGCAAAATGCAGAGTACAGCCAGCAAAACATGGCAACATATACTTCAGTGTTTTTAGAAACATATAAAGACGATGGATGAATTACAAGAAAAATTTTAAACATGAATTTAAGTTTTTCTTATGAATCGTTGCTGCTTTCTGATTAATTCAGCAGAGCTTTATATATAAGAGCACTTTTCACAGATAGTATCATGATGTGCTTTACATGAAAACATACAAGATAATACATATAAAAAACGAAGTAACACAAAACAAAGTGAAGTACAAGTAAAAAAGTAATTAAAAAACTAAGTAACACAAAACAAAGTGAAGTACAAGCAAGAAGATAATTCATAAAGTGCAGACAGTCTAAGGGCATTTTCACACCTGTAGTTTGTTTGCTTTGGTCCAAATCAGTTGGTGGGTTTGTAAACTTGGAGCAGTTTGCACTCGGTCGGTTTGGTTTGGTTTCACACGTGGAAACATCCATGTGTACCAAACTGCGTCATTACAAATCAGGCAAGAACGTACAGCCCTCTTCTTGGTTGGATATGTCTGGGGGTGGGAGCAAGAAAGTAAATACAGTATGGTCCTGTGTTCTGGTCTAGTGGTCAAACCAGCTCATTTCATTAAAATTATCAGACATTGTTTCGCAAGAGACGTTACTACGTCTGCTCTGGTCACCGAGACTTCGCTCTGCTCTGCCGGCGTCTGTCTCCAACTTTGGCGGCAGCTGGTTTGACCACAGAGATATGAGTGATGGATGGCGAGCTTGACTGCAGTCTATTTCTGTGATAGAAACACTGCAAGCTGCTAGTTTGCTGCTCTGCCACATTGCAGGCTGCTAAACACACCTGACTACAGGAGACATTAGCTCAGACTGGAGGAGTACATATTAGTTGGTGCGGTTCGAGTATGGATCGGGTTTTCACCTCAAACGAACCGCTCCAGAGTTCGATTGAAAGCGCACCGAGACCACCTCTTCAAGCAGGTCTCGGTGCGCTTGTTTGGTCCGCTTTTGGTGCACACCAGAGTTTGATTGCCGCGTTCTCACCTGCCCAAACAAACTGCACCAGCGGGGCAAACAAACTCTAGTTCGATTCAACCGAACTAAAGCTGTCGGTGTGAAAATGCCCTAAAAAACACAATAACGCGTGTTGGCTTGAGCCTTCCTCAGGGAGTAGTGACACAAAGGGAACATCAGAGTGATTATAGCTTGCAGGTGTGTATAGGTGAGAGCATGATATGCTCACCCTGGCCTCCAGGGGCATAACACCACAAACCCAATACACAACACATGGTACAAAATGCAGCACTTAGGCCCCCATCTTCAATCAAGCAAAATGCAGAGAACAGCCAGCAAAACATGGCAACATATACTTCAGTGTTTTTAGAAACGTATAAAGAGGATGGGTGAATTACAACAAAATACTTTTAACAGATAATCATAATGTGCTTCACATAAAAACATACAAGATAATACATATTAAAAACTAAGTAGCACAAAACAAAGTGAAGTAAAGTAAGTAAAGTAAAAAGTCATTCATAAAGAGCAAACAGACAGTTTAACTAAAAGAATAAAAAAAACAGTTGACTAGAAAACAAAATATTTATTTTGTATACAGATCAAATCAAACCAACTGTTTACAACCTGTACTTATTTTTTCACAGATGCTGAATTTGATCCTGAAAGACTTGTTTGACATTCGGAGGAGTTTCTTTGAGCAACAAACGTTTCAAGACAACAAAGCTCAGTTTCAGACTTGAAGTTTAATATTTTAGTCTCAGAGACTCAGTTGTTCTTACTTGAATATAAAAGTTTATTACAACACAAACCTGATATCAGAGAAGCTCTTGGTACAGCTCATATCCATGGACAGAGATTTACCAAAAACTTAAAGTAATATTACATTCACTCAGCTTTATACAGTGTATCCTCAGGTAAAGAGAGTTAGCTGATGGCAGGAATCATGAAGTGTTTCTAGTTCAACAGTTTAAATGTTGATAATCAAAGAGATGAAATCAGACAAATAAATGTTTAGTGTTTGAGTATGAGACAGATCTGCTTCACAGTGCAGAGTATGTGCGATGGTGAACAGACTGAATTTTGATTTCAGCAGCTTAACTTCAGTCAGTGTTTCTGTCAACATGAGAGACTCTCAGACCTGCAGAGGACACAGAGACACTGAGGAACCAGAGGTGACCCAAAACCCAGGATAAAGAGGTTGAGTGAATGTGGTGTTGAAGGTGTAGAGGTGGGTCAGTGAGTCAGAGGAGACTGTGTAGAAGGACAGAGTGCCAGCAGGACAGTCCACATACACTGCTACTCTGTTAGAGACAGAGGAGGAAGTGAGGACTGTTCTTCTGTTATTGTGCCTGACAGAGTAACCATCATCAGAGCACCTCAGACTCCAGGACTGATCATTCCCTCCAAACACACAGTCATAACTGTCTCCTCTCCTTCTGATTCCTCTGTAACTCACTGATATATAAACCCCTCCTCTCCTCTCAACCTCCCAGTAACAGCGACCAGTCAGACCATCTCTACACAGCAGCTGAGACCAGTAGTCAAATCTGTCAGGATGACGAGGATATGACTGATCCTCTCCCACACGTGTCACCTTCCTGTTGTTGTCAGACAGTTTGAGTTTTCTGTGTACTGTGTTTGTGTCCACTTCCAGTTCACAGACATCTGATGGAGAGAACAAGACACAATGCAGCTGCAGGTTATTATCTGATGATTTATTAACAACTTTACTGAAAGAAAATCATTTAAACTTTCATATTCAGCTGAATGTTTAACACACTTTAACTTCAACAATCCAGTTATAACAATTCATTCAGTTTATGAATACATCGGATGGTAATTTACAGATTTACAGCTGTGTAGACTGAAAACACACAATCACAACAAAAAATATTTTATTATTAAGAGTCTGTCTCTCAGCCTGTTTTCCATTTCCACCTGATCACCTGCAGCTGGCTCTAAAACCATGTGTATGCTGGTCTGAAGTCAGTGTGACGTGCACACCTTCTGTTTATAGAAATAGCAGTTTATGTGTGAAAGTATTTGTGGTATTTGTGCGTATGTGTCGTATCTGGTCCGAGGTCTCCATTCAGGGAGGAACTGGAAGGTAAATCCACCTCAACTCACTTTATTCTACATCTTTTAGATATCAACTATGTCATGTTGTGTTTATGGCATGTAGTTGAACAATTATTTATTAAAAACATCTGGAGAAGAAAACTGAAGGAACACTTCAGCACTTCAGGCAGCACTTCAAGGCAACAACGCTCTCCCCCTTATATAAGTAACTGTAAAGAAGGCCCATAAATAATAAACTGTGGCTCTATGTAATGCAACTATGATATCATAGCCACAGAGTATTGTGGGAGTTTTTCTTCTAGTGGGAAGACAGACAAGCCTCGTGGAGATGTGCACACTTCCAATTGCCTGTTTAATGAATCCGGTGTGGACTTTATTTGTGTTCATGTGCATCCATGATAAAGTAAGTGCAGTATAATGATTCACATTTCATAGTTTAGTTGGTGAAGTTAGCTTTTGTAATTCCTTTTTATATATATTATGTGTTGCACTCTCGTTTTATTCTTGCTAACTAATGCGGTCTGGGAATATTTGAGTGTATGACCAATTTCTATTGTAATCCCTCTTATATAATGTAGAAATAACCTTTATTAGTGGGTGTATTCCTTAGTATTCATCTTGTTGGTTTGTTTGACCGGGAGTTAATTTAGAGTCAGTTTGGGAAAGTGACAGTGCTATTCAACTGTGTCAATTTAATTGATCTTTTCGCCACTAGAGATCTCGTCCATACAAAAACTTGCGACATTAAATGTGACAAGATTTTTCATTTTTCATTGCATTTTGTATTTATTAAAGAGGAAAAGATTAAAGACAATCGGGCCTGACTCAGTGTAAAACTGATTTTCAGCAGGTTCCTGCTCTGCAGAACATAAACACCACATATACAACAAAAACTCCTACACAGAACAGTAACAAACACACATACCAGGAGAATGAGCAACAGGGCAAAGCCATAAAGCTGACTTAATGGTCGCAGGTATACCTTTCCATTAAATAGCGAGCAAATGTTAATTTAAATGATCTTATTGACGTCGAGGTAAAAAGCATCTTGCGATAGTACACAAGTGCAGAGCAGCAGCCTTGATAGCATAGAAAATCCCCCGGGCCATTCTCTATTGAAGTAAATCGGTTTCATTGGATTTTGAAATAAAAACGCCATTGAATTTCTAGAATTAAATATTTATACATTGAAATTATGTATCTGATTTTTTTGCCTTAACTGCCTGTAAAACCCAGCGTTAGAATGTTAGAGTACCGCCTCTCTCTCTCTCTCTCTCTCTCTCTCTCTGGCCAGGACACACACACGTCTGCAGCGTGCAGTTCACTGTGGCGCTGTCTCATTCCAACCACTCTCTTTCTCTGTTAAAATGAGTCAGGGAGTGGACAGCAAAACCTAACTTAACTTTTAATGATATTAAAAAAAGAGAAATATTCTCCGTTCGTCCTATAATGGTCATAAATTGATTGATACTAGAGCAGCCTACTTCCTTGTTTACTGCTGCAATTAATAAAATGCAGAGGAGAAGAAAAGAGCATCTGTCTTCACAAAAATCATTTCTTGAGTGTTTGATGGTAATTTATATTGTGCCTTAGAACGTAATCAATGTAAAACAAAAGTAAAATTAAAGCTGCAAGCAGCGTTGAACGGGCCCTTGCCCCTCACAGCACGTCGGAGGTGATGGCGGGACGCCCGGGTGATTTACTTCAAATGTTGCCCACGGCCTCAGCGGAGCACAGGAAACAGCTGTGCTGAGTTTCCTCTGATTCAGAATAACTGTTGCCAAGAATCTTAACTCTTCCTGTTTTACTGCCACCTTCACGATGTGATAACTTTTTGTCATGAGGGTCGACCGAGGATACATTCAACATTTCGTACAGATCGGATTAATGCTCCAGGAGGAGTTGGAAAAAGTAGGTTTTGCATGCTTTGCGATTTGGCTAATTAATGTGATAACAGTGTACCGTGGATGGCACACTTCGTCGAGAAGGCGTCACTGTGACCTCACGAGGACCACAATGGAAATAAGTTTGTAACTTTCTTGTGTTATCCTCGACAGTTCTGATAAATGTACAATGTCACTGTGTTGGCATTTTTGTTATGCATTTATTTCTGTTACTGTCTAATAAATAAATCTAAAGCCTCCACTCATAAACTTCGTTATAACTTTTACGCATTAAATCTTCAAAATATACAGTCATGCAACACAACAATTGAAAGCTTAGCCTCTCATGATTCAATTAAGCCCACACACAAAGCATAAGATGATTTATTAAAGTTGCGTTCACACTGAAAAAGTGTTGAGAGTTGAGTGTGCATTCATACCTTTTCATTCCCCTTTATCCACATCGGTGATATTGTCCCAATTTTTTTTTTTTGATAACTCTCCAAGAGTCCAAGGAAATGGAATATCCAAGCCATTTTATCCAAAACTAGCTATTTAAGATACAAGATACAAGATACGCAACTTTGTTTTTGTTTAGATAGGAAGTTGCTATAACTTGCGCATTTCTTCAACTATCAAAATTATTTCCTTAACTTGGCGTCATGAGGGTCCACAGATACTACCTGCAAAGTTTGGTGAAGATTGGAATCCCCGTCTAGGAGGAGTTCGAAAGAATGTAAAACACATGAAAAATGAATAAATTAAAAATGGCTGCATTCTGGTTGGGCGGAGCTAATGAAGGTAAATTGGAAATATGTCTGCAAGGATTAGCGCAATATGTGTAGTAAATTAGCAACTACGTCGAAGTGAGGGCCTTCCACGCATTAGGGGGCGCTATGGAGCCAGCTTACAGGTATTGGCCAAATTGCTGTAAAGTCTCGCACTGCTCCCAGGTGTATATGTGGGCGGCAATTTTTGTGAGTTTTTGTATATGTTGAGGCCAAGGCGGTACTCAAATGTGCCCAAGTGCTAAAACCAATTAGGGGGCGCTATAGAGCAACCATACCACTCTAAAGCCTAAATGTGAACTCAGATCAAAGAATTTTCTATTCTGAATATGGCTGCACAACTTGGAGTTTTTGTGCATCCTAAGGCCTAAAACACCTGTTCGTAAAATGAAGAATTTCGTACGAAAACCAAGATGGCTGACTTCCTGTCTAGTGGAAAAATAAAAAAAAATGCTTCATGGACTTCAAGATGAGACCTATGTTCCCTCAAAATTTGGTATATTAACTTTACATTTTTTCAGAATTCAGAAGGTTGTTGGGGGGCACTATGGAGCCCCCTGGCAACGCTCAAGTCCAATCACTACAGAATCTTTTAGTTTTTGCCAAGTTTGACGTGTGCACATTTTTGTGAGTTTTCCAGCATGCTAAGCCCCTCAAAAATGCGAGTGACGTCGCGAAATAATAATCCTTACAAAAACAATAGGTTCCTTTGCACTTTCAGTTGGGGCCTTGCACTTTCGTACTCGGGCCCTAATAAGCTTTATTTCTCTCGGTCAACTGAACAAATTCAAGTACAAAACATTTGGTCTCAACTACTGCCAGAAAATGAACCTTGGTTCTCTGAGGGAAGAGACTCTCTCTCCACCATACATATGAAATAAGTAACAGTGTAACTGTAAGTTATACAGGAGAGAAGCCAGTCATTTGAGTTTATGGCAAAACCTTTCAGTGCTTGTTATTCATTTTGTGACTTTCAATTGAATAAACTATTTTTCCATTCCTATTTCTTCATTGAAGTTTTCTGTAAAATAGTGTTAAAATCTCGTCTTGTCATGATCTTGTGACCCAGTTTGTTGTGTGGATTTTAAAATGATTGATTGAATTCTAACATCTCTCCAGCAACACTGACAGAAAACAGATCCTGACTGAAACTCTGGAGAAATTCATCATCGTACTTCAGTCAAAAACATGTAAAAATCTGGTGTAACATGTAGCGGAGTTCTCATGAATCAAACTTTAAACACACTCACACTTCCTCAGACCAGGTCTCAGTCTCGGCAGTCCAGCATGGTCTATCCTGCAAGAAGAAACAAAGTCAGATTCAACTTCATACTTCACTCAGACCCTCCATTAAACATGAACCAGAGGTCATCAGTTAGTGACAGAGAAACAGTGTGAGAGCTGCTGTTGTCTATTCATACCTGAGAGTGTCCAGTCTCCAATTTGGATCCTTAAGTCCAGCTGACAGCAGATTCACTCCTGAGTCTCCTGGATGATTGTAGCTCAGGTCCAGCACTCTCAGGTGGGATGGGTTGAAGCTCAGAGCTGAGGCCAGAGAAGTACAGCCTTCCTCTGAGACCAGACAGCCTGACAGACTACACACAGACACACACACACACACACACACACACACACACACACACACACACACACACACACACACACACACACACACACACACACACACACACACACACACACACACACACACACACACACGTCAGAAATTAGTTAGTTAGTCGTATACATCTGTCCACTGTTTATAATGACTGTCACCAACACCAATGGTGCGTAGTGTTGGTTCAGGCAGATCTTTTTCACAGCTGTGCTTGGTAGGAACACTTTGATTAAGAAGTCCTAAAACTGACCGACATGGCCCCTGTGAAGGGGAAGGATTGGAAGACTCGGAGGAAACCTAACCAAGTACTTTTACTTGATTACAATATTCTAGTACTCTTCCACCTCTGTCTGACTGACACATGCAGGCCCATATAATTCCACACTTTGGTCCCCTAAAATATTGGATCCGACTACAATTCCTGCATAGTCCATTCAACATAGCTGTGAATACTCTGAAATTGCACTTTCAGCATGTCAAAAATATTTAACTTAAAATGTATTGCCAAAATAATTTTTTTTTTGTCATTGTACAGTATGTATACATATTAACCTAACTATATATTCAAGTCCAGTTTATGTGACGTGTTGCAACTATTAGCTGCTTGAAACCATTGCACCTCCACAGTGACATCGTGCCACCGACACATCCGTACTCAATGAACTGATTACCTGGGGGTGGGGTTATGTGTCTTACAATGATAAGTTTGTTCATATAGAGTCATTCAGTTAGTGCTTTTATTAGGAAAATAAATGAACGATATAGAGCACTGCTGATTCTGTCTTCATTGAACCAAAGATGTCTAGCAAAATACCGTGAACGAAGACACAACAATGTTGACACACTCCTGAGTCACTAGAGGATTGGGAGCTGGGAGCTGAGAACTGAGGACAGAGCTTCACATCTTCTCTCTGAAAGGTTGGCCTGTAGTCAGTCCAGTTAAGAACACATATATAAAGAATAATGACAGGTCAGAGGGTCATGGTTTTCAAATAACTGAACACTAACCTGAGATTTTCTAGTCTGCAGTGTGGACTCTTCAGTCCAGCTGACAGCTGCTTCACCCCTGAATCTTGCAGCTCGTTGTTACTCAGGTCCAGCTCTTTCAGACTAGAGGAATGGGAGCTGAGAACTGAGGACAAAGCTTCACAGCTTCTCTCTGACAGGTTACAGCCACTCAGCCTGAAGAGTAATCCAAAAGACATAAGAAAACAATTACAAACACTGGGCCTCATTCACCAATATCTTCCTAAGTTTTCTCTTAAATATGTTCTTAAGAAAACACCTAAGAAAAGTCTATGTCAGATTTGATTTGATTTATTGGGATCTCCATTAGCTGGGGCCGAAGCCACAGCTAGTCTTCCTGGAGTCCACCCACAACTTGTGCAGCTATACATTGACGTGCATCATTACATTAAAAACAACCACCAAAAAACAACATTCAATACATCACTGAAAGAAAAACAACGAAAATAATAAGACATAACAACATTCAACACAACACACAACACACAACACAAGACAACACAGGACCTAGTTTTTAATTATTCACAAACCATAGAGATGAGATTATGACATTGTTCACTAATAATATGACCAATCAAATGCACACAGAGAACCCTCAATGATACTAACAGTGTTCATTAAGTATTATCCAATACAGAGTTCTGCTCAGCTAGGAGATGTTCTTTAAGTAATACTTTGAATTGAGGTTTTGTATTTTCTATTTTCTTGACTGACATGACTAGGCATTGCATTCCAATTAATCATGGCTCTATATATTACAGTGTTTTTCCCTTTGTTTGTTCTTACTTTAGGTAATGTGAATTTACCCTCCTTAGCATGCCTTGTGCTGTAGTCATGTTTATCAGAACTAAGACCAAGTTGCTGATACAACACCGCTGTTTAGTCACTAAAATATTTCTGGTTAAAATGAGCAATGAAGCAGTTAATCTGTTCCTTACACTTAACCAGGATAAACAGCAATGCATTGCATCAACGCTTGATCTGAGTGGGCACCTCAGTAAACAGTGAGCAGCCTTATTCTGAGCAATTTGCAATTTCTTTATAGTTGATATGGCAGCACCTGATCACAGGAAGTACTGAATCTCAGTACTTAAGTAAAAGTACAATCACCAGAGACATATTGACTTGAGTAAAAGTAGATGTCCACTACCACAAACAAGGCCATCTGGCTTTTAAAAAAGTTCCTATCCTAACCATTATAAAAGGGAAATATGTTGTTAGAATCTGAATGCGGTTGGTTTTATTCATGGATGTATTTTAAGATGGTTTTATTTTCTTTAACCATGCAAGTAAGCAAATAAAGTGTGTAAGCAGCGAAAATGGGGAGGAGATGTGAAGAGGTCCAGCCAAATAAATAAGATATGAACGCGTCTTACGCCCCCTGGTGGAGGAGTAAATGAAGCAGTGGAAGGGCAACTATGATTTAAAAACGGGAATAATAAAAAACAAACATTTTCAATTTCACTTTTACCCAAAGCTGTATTACTGAGAGTCGGCGGTGCTGCACACGGCTTGGAAGCCGATGAAGGATCGGCGGTGCCCCATATCTATGGTAACCAAACTTCACTGGTGAGACAAATGTGTCATGGTCAGGAAACTCGGAACGTTGTAAAAATGTAGTGGAGTAGAAAGTATAGATAATTAGTGCAAAATGTAACGAAGATACATGAAAAATGTAGGCTACTTAAGTACAGTAACAATTTGTACTTTGTTACATTCCACCACTGCATTTTGGCCCTATAAATAGCGCGATCACCAAATAACGCAGGATTTAATCAGTTTAACCCTTGTGTTGACTTGGGGTCAAATTGCCCCGTTTTCAATTTTTGTTTTATATCAGAAAATATGGGACGTAGAAATAAGCGCTGAAAATGCATACTATTATTTTATTTTTCAACAAATGATCAGAAATACATTACAGTACAATACTATCATTGTAAATGACCGTCGCATTAAATAAAATGTAGTAACCAATTATTTGGAGGAAACTGTCATCACTCAAATGTGCATTAGAGTGCTCTTGAGTGTTCGTAGATTTTGTTCTTAGCTAAGAACCAATCCAAGATAAGAAAACATTAGTAAATGTCAGAATCTTCGTAAAAGGGTTTAAAACTTCTTAAGAAACGCTTGAAATTTCATGCTTTTTGGTCTTAACGTCATACCCAAATTAAAAGTGGTAAAGCTCCCATATACTGTGACACCCTGGGGTGTGCCTGACATCAATGGAAAGGGAACACTCAATTTTTTTGTTACAAGTATCAGGGTGAGTCTAGGCCTTACAGAGGCTAGAATGGAGTTTTTTTTAATTTCCATCCAAGTCATACATCTGTAAAATGATTAAAATACACTACTGTAAACACATCTGGTAAGATACAGATACACCCAGGCCATAGCAACATGTCTCAGGTTACTATAGAAAGAAATCCAGAAGCCAAAAGACTCAAAAATTGATTTTATATGAATTATTATTGTTTTTCTTATTTGTGCAAAGAAAAAAGCCAATAAAGTACATAATAAAACACTTCTCAAATATACAAACACACCCACATCGATCACACACATACTTGAAATAACTATATACATAAATATATAGAAATAAGTAATTACAAATTGCACAGGGTGTGATATGCTTACAGGAGGCCAAGTTTTTGCTTTGACACAGCTCCTGCCAACACAGGGTTAAAATTTCAGGGTCAAATTGGGTAGCAATGGGTAGCAAAAATCGCTGTTGTTGGTCTTAAGCTGTGGAATAGCCTCCCCGTCTCCTTGAGATCGCTGTCCTCCTTATATGAGTTTAAACTCAAACTAAAGTTTTATCTCTTGGAGCGTGCATTTCTTTAAATTCTTATTTTTTATTTATGTCTTTCTGTTGTCTGAAGGATGTTTTATTCCATTTTCTTATCTGACTCTTGTTATGTGAAGCACAGTGGTCAACTTCTGTTGTGTTTACTTGTGCTATATAAATAAAGTAAAAAAAAAAAAATTGAATTGTCTGCTCATTTGCTAAAAAGGTAGATGGGTCTTATAGCATTTAAATCTAACTGGTCCGAGCAAATGTCGATTGTCGGCACGTGGGCCTGACATGGTGTCAGAGGCATCCTCGGCTTCCATTGGGCATATCACAGGCAAACCTGAACATATTGGCTCATACAAGGTGTGTGTGGAAACCTTAGACCCTAGAGAATACAGTGAGAATACATACTTAGACCATATCGAGAATGTAGGAACCTGGGGAGAGACGCGAGCAGCGATAGAAGTGTGGAAATGAAAAACTGTTTCGCGTTTTTCCGTTGTGATTCGGCCAGAAACTTCAACATTGTGAGGCGAACAGATTGTTTTGGGTATAACGGCTTGGATATTACATTTCCTTGGACTCTTGGGGATTTATGAAAAACACGTTTTGGGCAAAATACCCCTTTTTGGCTGAAAGGACAAGGAAAAAAGGCATGCATGCACTCTGGACTCTAGACACCAGCTGCGCACTTTATGGCTGAATTGTTTTATTTTCTGTTACTTTGTAACAGTTGTGTAACTGCTATAAATCATTTTATGCTTTGTGTGTGGGCTTAATTGAATCATGAGAGGTTAAGCTTTCAATTGGTGTGTCGCATGGCTGTATATTTCGAAGATTTAATGCTTTAAAGTTATAAAAACGCTAATGAGTGGAGGTTACAGCGACACCAAAGCCACAAAGTGTGCCGTCCACGGTACAGTGATCATTGAGAAGGTAAGAACACATCTTTGTAAGAACGGTTGGTGAATGAGGCCCAATGTTTGTTTTAATAAGGAATATTAAAAGGTGAGCTACCCAGGTGCTCCATTTCCTTTTAAATAACCCCCTGTAGTGTCAGAGATCTGAAATGTGACATATATGTCACATTGGGCATTTAGAGTAATTTTTGTCCTCATGTCCTTATTCCTCAGCTTGTCTTTTTGCCTAGTTTAAAAGATGTCTTTTAATTTGCTGTTTTACAATATATGTCAACATTATAACTTTACTTCATCATACCACTTTCCAATGGCAATGCTTTCCTCTTTCCCCACCCTTTAAACAACAGATCCTCTGCCTCTCTGGGCAAGACTAAAATAAAACTAAAAGGATATTATAATATGAGTGATATAGGGTAGTACAATCTTGTGTGTTTGTTTCCTAATACGCATTTACAAAAAAATATTAATTTGACATGATTTTTTGTTTGCATTTGGTTCAAAATGCTTTGCATTGAACAATACAAAATATGTTAGTTCAATATTATTGAATCAGCTAAATTAACTGAGAAGGGGTCTCATTTATAAACGTTGCGTATGAATGTGCGGTCCTCCACGCAAACTCTGACCCATGCGTACACACATTTTGAAGAAAATGGGAATTGGCGATGCAGATGGTGAGGTGGTGAACTGAAGTCAGACAGCAGAAAGTAAATGTGGGAATAATGATTACTTGTAATATTTTCAAGTATTGATGTATCACGCACATTTTTTAACTCCATATCCTACACGTTATCATGAATATTAAATCCTGCAGTGTTATTCGGCATGTACTGAGTGATACTTGTTCCATAAACACCTCCAACTCAAATCTTAAATAAAAATTTGTTCTTAATATTTAACTGGCGCTGTCTCACCGTCACATTGTCCACTATGGAGAGCGGGAAGAGAGGATGGCCCGACTCCATGAAATACAGGATAGCATCAAATCCCCTAGCATTAGATAACTGCAGAACACAGTGTAGCCTATTAATACTGTGCATATATCATCCAATGTCAAAGTCTTAAAATACAGTCGTTACACTTAATGTCCTTGTTATTGGTCCAAACTTCAATAATGTTCGTGACAAAACCACCATGAAGAAAAGTGCCTATTAGACTTTCCTCTTCAAATTGTATCTCTGGGTGGGGGAAACCACTAGTTAATGCTGTGATTTTGGCAAGGTGTTAACAATCAAAAATTGTTGTTAACATACTGTATAAATACTGCGGTGACCCCTGTACGTAATGCTGCATGATGGCACTGCTGGCACTGCAGGAGGACTAACCCCCAATGGAAGTATCAGGAGAGAAATAGACTTCAGGGACCATGACGATGACTGGCTATTATGCCGATTTAAAATCCCTAAAGCTGTGCTCTTGGATCTATGTACTGAATTGGGTCCAGTAGAGAGGTCAACATGCCGGAACCTTGCCATCCCGGTCCATCCCGGTCCAAATACAGGTACTCCCCAATCTCGGGGAAACCGGTTGTTTCCAGAGGGAAATGGCCGACAGATAATTGCTTTTTTTTATAAATGTTATAAATAATCTTCAACTTTATCACTAAGGCTTTTTTGGATATAATATATAGTTCTGTTAAATCTTATCATATAGGTCTGGTATATCAAAGCTATCCCCGAGTGCCGAAATGTCTACCGTTTTGGACAGTATTATTACGAGTAATATATATACACACTACCGGTCAAAAGTTTTAGAACACCCCAATTGTTTTAGTTTTTTATTGAAATCTTAGCAGTTTAAGTCCAATGAATAGCTTGAAATGGTACAAAGGTAAGTGGTGAACAGCCTGAGGTTAACAAAAAAGTAAGGTTACCCAAAACTGAAAAATAATGTACATCTCAGTATTTTACAAAAAGGCCTATTTCAGGGAACAAGAAATGGGTTAACAACGTGAAGCTGTTCTGCAGCAATGGAGGTTGATCAAGCTTTGAAAGTTGGTGCTACCAATTCCCACAGGTGTTCCAACTTGTCTGGATTACTTACAACCCCCTCTGTTTGTATAAAAGTACTGTTGGAACACACTGTGGTACCGTACCCTCGTGAGCATTATTTGAACAGTATTATAATGCAGAAAGTAGTGTGTTGCTATAAAAATGGCAGGAAAAAGGCAATTAACAATGGAAGAGAGACAGACCATCATAACACTTAAGAATGTTCTTTCCTACAGAGAAATTGCGAAGAAAGTCAAGGTGTCAGTGAGTACAGTATTCTTCACCATCAAAAGGCACTTAGAAACTGGGGGAAACTCTGACAGGAAGAGGTCAGGCAGACCCAAAGCCACAACAGAATCAGAAGACAAGTTTCTGAGGGTCAACAGCTTGCGTGATAGGCGGCTCACAGGACAACAGCTTCAAGCACAGGTTAATACTGGTCATAATAAGCAAGTCTCAGTTTCAGCTGTAAAGAGAAGACTTTGAGCCTGATTCAGGGCCTGGGCCAAGAAACATCGTCAATGGACTACTGAAGACTGAAAGAAGGTGTTATGGACTGATGAATCAAAATTTGAAATCTTTGTTGAGTAGGCGAAAGGATGGTTCCTCAGTGTGTCACATCAACTGTCAAACATGGAGGAGGAAGCATGATGGTCTGGGTATGTTTTACAGGATTCACGGTCTGTGATTTGTACAGAGTGAAAGGCACCCTGAACCAAAACGGCTACCACAGCATTTTGCAGCGCCATGCTGTACCCTCTGGTATGCGCCTAGTTGGTCAGGCGTTCATCCTACAGCAAAATAATGACCCAAAACATAAGTCCAAGCTATGTCAGAACTACCTCAGCAAAAAAGAACCAGATGGTAAGCTTAAAAACATGGAGTGGCCAGCACAGTCACCAGACTTAAACCCCATTGAGCTGGTTTGGGATGAACTGGACAGAAAAGTGAAAGCAAAGCAACCTACAAGTGCCACACATGTATGGGAACTTCTGCAACAGAGTTGGGAAGAACTTTCTGAAGAATATTTGATTTCCATTGTAGAAAGAATGCCAGGAGTGTGTTCAGCTGTTATATCTGCCAAAGGGGGCTACTTTTATGAGTCAAAAATGTTGAATACATTTAGGTTTATAACTTGATTCCATGATTTCTTTTTTAACTTAAATTGTTCATTTGTTCTATTCTTTCATTTCAGAGTACAATAAGACATTGAACTGCATGAATTTCAATTAAAACCTGGAAAAATTGGGGTGTTCTAAAACTTTTGACCGGTAATGTAGGTAGTCTATAGATCAGGTTTCCCTACAGTGTGCGAGAACAGGCCGAAATTATGATTCAATTTGCAGCAATTGCTGAACGTCTGAGAAGTTTTTTGCTTTTTCTCCACCAGTCGTCATGTTTCGGATGATTTGTCATGATTCGGCGTAACGAAAGAACAACTGCCAGGGTAATTAACATACTTATCAGCATTCCTGAGGTGCTTTGTATTGACTATTTATGGTTAAAAATGGGCGTGTACAGGGCGGTGTGAGAGGCTGATTCACGTATGTACACTTGTGGATAATCTGTAATTTATCAAGGGAACATTGCTTACAGATTTTCATGTGCACGGTTTTATAAATCTGAATTGTTTTTGGCGTATGCCATTTTGGGCTTTTGGGCCTACGTATACTTTTAGTAAGGATCCTACATACAGTTTTATAAATGAGACCCCAGATCATTATAATTTTTCTTATTGTGACAGAGGGGTCACATTAGGTTTTCTGTGACTCTTTTAAACCCAATATATATATCCAAGTCAGGTTTATGTGCTGTGAAACAAGACATTACAATGTTGACAAGCTCCTGAGTCAGCTCTCTCAGACTAGTGGTCTTCTAAACCTCATTCAGTCTTTAAATCTGGTTTAGTCAGTACACTAAATAATTAACATACAAAGAAAATCACATCTTAGAATAGCTGAACACTAACCTGAGAGATTCCAGTCTGCAGTGTGGACTCTTCAGTCCAGCCGACAGCTGCTTCACTCCTGAATCCTGCAGCTCGTTGTTACTCAGGTCCAGCTCTCTCAGACTAGAGGACTCGGATGTGAGAATTGAGGACAGAGCTTCACAGCTTCTCTCTGACAGCTTACAGCCACTCAGTCTAAAGAGGAATCAGCAATGCAATTACAAAGAATAGTTATTTTTTCTGAATGAATATAAACTCCATTTAATCTGGATAGTTGTGTGTGCACATACAGAGCTTTGTTGAAGGCTTTGACCAGTGGCAGCAGCCTCAGAAGAGCCTCCTCTGAAGCAGAGTATTTCTTCAGGTCAAACACCTGCAGGTTGTTGTTACTCAGGTCCAGCTCTCTCAGACTAGAGGACTGGGAGATGAGGAATGAGAAGAGAGCTTCACAGCTTCTCTCTGACAGGTTACAGCCACTCAACCTGAAAAGGATATTCAGCCAGTCCATTTAATAATTGATAAATTACAAAAAGAGCTTAGGTAGTAATCTTGTTTTAATAAAAGGTAGAATAACCTGAGAGTTTTCAGTCTGCAGTGTGGACTCTTCAGTCCAGCCGACAGCTGCTTCACTCCTAAATCCTGCAGGCTGTTGTTACTCAGGTCCAGCTCTCTAAGACTAGAGGACTGGGAGCTGAGAACTGAGGACAGAGCTTCACAGCTTCTCTCTGACAGGTTACAGCCACTCAGCCTGAAGAGGAATCAGAAAAACATAAGAAAACAATTACAAACAGACACACGATTTAACACATAACAACCCGGACCTATTCCCCCTTGAAGGAAAATTATGGGGGGCATAACACAGGTTAAATGGACCACATAGAACACATTTCTGAGATTTTCTTTTAAATAACCCCCTGTAGTGTCAGAGATCTCAAATGTGACATATGTCTCATTGGGCGTTTAGAGTAACTTTTTTCCTCATTTCCCTATTATCAGCTTGTCTTTTTGCTTAGTTTGCACAGACTTGTCTTCTAATTTGCTGTTTTACAACATATGTCAACATTATAACTTTACTTCTGAACTTTGACATCAAAATCGTTTTTTTAGATCCATCAAAAATGCATCAATGCCCCCCCCCCCATGAGTGAGTTGTACTCCTTGACTATGGGTGGCCTTTTTACTTCCATAAATACTTTGTCTGACCTGCTCCAGCAACAAGCTTTGTCGTGAGGTAGTACAGTAGTATGAGATCAGGGTTACACATATGTTGTCATACCAGTTGCCAATGGCAATGCTTTCCTCTTTCCCCACCCATTAATCAACAGATCCTCTGCCTCTCTGGGCAAGACTAAAAGAAAATTAAAATTACATTATAATATGAAGGATATAGGGCAGTAAAATCTTGTTTCCTAATACATATTTACAAAAAATTATTAATTTGACATGATTTTTTGTTTACATTTGGTTGAACAATACAGAATACAAAATATGTTAGCTCAATATTATTGAATCTGCTAAATTAACGTAGCAGGGGTCTGGTTTATAAACATGGCGTATGCACAAAACAGGGCTGATAATGTGCGTACGCCACTTCCCACGCAAAGGTTGTGATTTAGAAAAACAAACTTGACGGGAGAATGTGCGGTCCTCCACGCAAACTCTGACCCATGCGTACGCACATTTTGGAGACAATGGGAATTGGCGACGCAAATTGTGAGGTGGTGAACTGAAGTCAGACTGCAGAAAGTAAATGTGGGAATAACACTCACAAGTATTGATGCCTCACACACATTTTTTCACTCCATATCATCCACGTTATCATGAAGAGTAAATCCAGCAGTGTTCTTTTCTTTTCCTCCAACTCAAATCTTAAATAAAAATTAGTTCTTAGTATTTAATCGGCGCTGTCTCACGTCACATTGTCCGCTATGGAGCGCTGGAGGAGGCGATGGCCCAACTGCATGGAATACAGGATAGCATCAAATACCCTACCATTAGATAACGGCAGAACACAGTGTAGCCTTAATAACTAAATATCGGTCTTAAAAACTGTGCATATATCAAAAAATGTCAAAGTCTGGAAATACAGCCGTTAAGCTCTCGCGCAATCGTTGCACTTAACTTTTTCCATTTGAACACATTGTCATCAATATTAACAAGGTTTGAAATGACAAATTTTTCAAATTTGGATATTGCTTCAAAAATCGGAAATCAAATGAACAAAAAAGTACACGGGCCCAATTACAGTAACTACATGAAAACTTCACTGTGGTTGCATGAAATGTTTGTGTTTAGCCTACATCATCAGTTTTATCATCTAATGTGAAATAAGAGGCTATTTCAGCTTCGCTACCAGGCTGGCTAGATGTCATGCGCCGCCTTCCTGCAGGCTGCAGCGAGATGCTCCTCAACTCAGTGTGCTTCCCAGCAGTCAGCTCCCCCTGCTGTTCATAAGGTGCCTCTGAACCCCTTTCGTTTCACATTCTCCCACCAGCCTTTGGGCCACGCCTCCTCATTTACAACGCTTTTGACATCTGTCAAGTCCAAATTGAAAAGCCAAATGAAAATGCCAAATGTTGAATCCAAATGGAAAAGCCAAATGTTAAATCCAAATGGAAAAGCTGAATCTTAAAATGTCAAAGGGCAATTGCCAAATGTAAAATTCTAAAGATAAATAATTTTACATTTCAACTTTGATTTCTCACTTTCCTTGTTCTTTTCTAAATTTAATTATGGCATGATTTTTCCTAGTAGCGTAGTAAAATAATGTTTTTAATTTGATCTTGCTTTGTTTTCTCTTTGGACTTTCAATTTTAATTATGAATAAATATATCCTCCATACTCTACTTCTGTTAATCATGATCTTACTCTTTTTAGCATTGTATTTTATATCAAAATCATCACCATACTGTGTGCATATTCTCAGAAGCTGTTGGAGACCAGCACTATAAGGGCAAAAATGCAGGAAATCATCTGCGTACATAAGGTGATTAATTAAGGCTGCTTTACAGTCCCCGCAGCCGAGCTGGCATGTGCCAATGTGATGTCAAAATGACGCAGATCTCACTGGCGTGCCAGGATTTTGAGTGCGCGACCAGAGGGCACGCACCCCTATTTTTTTCAGCGGCACGTGACAAAGCGGAAACAGGAAGCATGAACGAGCTCCTGGGCAACCGAATGCCAGGACTCTCAGAGTGACTGCAAGTCTCTCTTGTGAACTTACTGGGATAAGATGAGTTCTTTTATGGTGAATGAAAGGCTTAATCCGACAAAGTAGGTAATTGAATCAAATTGAAGCATTGACGTCAATGCTGCTGCCAGTTCTGCCATTTACCTTTTTCTTCTCTTCTTCTTTCTTCTTGTCCATAGAAATAGCAAAGTCTGTAGCCTTTCCTCATTAGCGCCAACTCTGTTCAGGAGAAGACTGCAACTAGTGTCGCGACCACCACGCGCAAGTATAAACAGTTACAGCACTCCCATGATGTCACACTCGTGCTCGACAGGTCATCAATCATTCATATACATATTAAAAACCGCCTTCCAACCAGTCTCTGCCAGATCATCCGTTCACCCAAGTGATTCCTGCTTCAGCCTTGGAAGCACAGTCTGCCTGCCTGAGCCAACTTTTTTTTTTTTGTTGGACATGCCTCTCACCTGTCTGCCTGCTCTCAGCCCCAGAGGATTTCAAGCACCGTCATTACTCATTGTGTTCAATAAACCTCAATACCTGTTCCGACCTTTTTCTCTGTGTCTGCTCTTGGATCTGGACAGCCCAGCCTAACAATCCCCACACCGACTGGAGGGCTCCTCAGACGGACACGCAAACGTTGCCCCAGGGGGTCACGTGGTGAAATTTGAGCGGGGCTAAAGCTAACTCCACATCGACTCGCCTTTACAAGCCTTTTCCTCGCCAATGCTTGCTCACTGGTGAACAAAATGGATGAACTGTGGCTGCAGATCACCACACACAGAATGATTATGGAGTGCAACATCATGATTTGTACAGAAACTTGGCTTAACAGTGGAATACCCAACAGTGCTATCAAGCTAGCTGGATGCTGCCTCCTCAGTGCGGACAGAGCAGCTGATGACTGCGAGAAGACATGAGTTGGGGGTTTGTGCATTTAAGTAAACAAAACGTGGTGGACGGACACCACCATCACCAAGAGTCACTGCTCAGCTAACCTTGAGTATCTCATGGTTAAGTGTAGACCTTTCTATTTGCCCAGAGAGTTTACATCAACTGTAGTAACAGCAGCCTACATACCACGGTTTGCTAATGCTAAAATTGCCATGAAAAAACTGCATTCTGCTATCCGTAAACAACAAACTTTGCATCCCGAGGCAGCCTAAAATTGTCGTGGGAGACTTCAACCACTCAAATTTAAAGACCGTACTGCCTAAATTTCATCAAAATGTATCATGCCCCACAAGAGGAAAAAATATTTCACCAAGTTTACACAAATATGGCTGATGCATACAAAGCTGCTTCCATCCCCCACCTAGGACACTCAGATCACCTCTCCAAGGTTATAATCGTTAACAAAAACGAACGAAATAACAAAAACTAAGTGGGGAAAAAACGTTGTCGTTAACTGAAATAAAAATAAGGCATTACAAAAAAATAACTAAACTAAAATTATGTCTGTTTGCAAAACTAACTAAAATAAAATTATCGAGTAAATGTCCTTAGTTTTCGTCTTTGTCAATGTCTTTCACAGAGCAAATAACGTTATATCTTTCAGAGTTGACATTTCCGACCATAGACCTGTTTCATTCAGTCTATGCCATAGACATATAGTTTCCGACTGGGAATCCAGAAATTCTGACATTCCACGTCAATCTGAACTCAACATGTCCGTACCCCTCGCCTGGCATCATAGCGGTACCGAAAGTCAGAAGAAAGCAGAGTTGGCAGAGTCCTATCTTATTATGACTGTGTCAGATAAAAGCAAGTGCCTCGCAGTGGAAGGTGGTAAAATAAATAGACAATTTATTAAAGGATAAGGATGAATTTATTTTCAAAATGCACCAGATTGATGCATTTAAACGTTAAAATGGACAATATTTTCTTACAGGGGAGCATGCCCATGGACCCCCTATTCAGGGCTAACCTGAATAGGGGCATAAAAAAGGCCAAGCACAACCACAAGCTAAGGATTAAGGATTACTTCAAGAACAACTCTGACCCCCGACGCGTGTGGCAAGGCATCCAGGCCATCACAGACTACAAAGCTACTAACTCCACCCCACCTGTCACAACACCTCCTTGTCTGATGAGCTGAACCACTTCTATGGCCGCTTTGATAGAGACAAGGAGGTGGCCATCAAGGCTGTGGTCTCTGCAGATCATCAGCCCCTCACACTCTCCACAACCGATGTGTGTGTGGTACTGAGTAGGATTAATGCATGAAAGGCCTGTGCTGTGCAGCTGACTGAGGTTTGCACTGACATATTTAATCTGTCACTAGCCCAAGCAGCTGTCCCTGCGTGCTTTAAAACCACCTCAATCGTGCCGGTGTCAAAACACTCCACTGCAACAAGCCTTCATGACTTCCGTCCAGTTGCACTCAACCAAATCATTACGAAGTGCTTCGAGAGGCTGGTCCTGTCCCATCTCAAGACCTGCTTACCACCCTCACTGGACCCCTTCCAATTTGCCTACCATCAGAATGGGAACACAGAGGATGCCATCTCTATGGCACTTCACTCTGCCCCGTCCCACCTTGACAATAGCAACACCTGAGAATGCTGTTCATGCACCACCTGTCTATACATGAATATCACGTTGCACTTTTCTACTTTTTTTCCACTTCTGGTTGGACGCAAACTGCATTTTGTTGTCTTTGTACTTGTACTCTGCACAATGACAATAAAGTTGAATCTAATCTAATTATCTCTTAAATTAAATATTGCTTCATGGACTTCAGCAGAAGTGACAACAACATCATCATTAAACTCTACATTATCCACTACAAACAGATTACTTTTTACACAGTTTAACAGTTCATAATATTGTTTCTGCCATAACTGTGAAAGTTCATCAGGACCACTCACATCATCTATATTAGATGGAAGATATGTCTTGCAATTATAAATAGTTTTTATTTCTTTCCAGAAGTCATTAACATTATTTTTTTGCAGCTTCCATGCCAGTGAATCTGACCTTACAGTGTTTTCATTTCTTTTAATATAGCGAAGTGCATATTTAAATCTAGCATTAGTGTATTTCTTATTTTCAAAATAGGAACCATGCCTGCTTTTGCCTGACTCAGCCCATGTTTTAAAAGCATTTCTGGCCTCTGCATGGATCTCTTCTACATGATCCTTTCAACCTGGCTTAGCATTCCACACTTTTGTCCTATGTTTGGATGAATTGAATTAGTTCTCACTTTCAATATCTCTTCCTGGTACAACCAACTCACCATCAAACACAAAACAAGACTTTCACGCATAGTGAATCACGCTGCCAAAATAACTGGCTCACCCCATACCCCCCCTATCTGAGCTGTACAGCCGCTCAGTGATCAGGAAAGCCAACCTGATCACAGAGGACCCCTCTCACCCCCTCCATCACTTCTTCCAGCTATTACCATCAGGCAGGCGTTTTAGGGTACCATTGGCCTGAAATAACATCTACAAGAAATCCATCATCCCATCTGCAATAACCATATTGAATAGCACAAAATGAACACCACAGTCAGCTGATACCTCAACACCCCATGTCTTGTTTTTATATGTCCGAATGAAAGTCTTTGTAACTGGAGCCTTGTCAAAGACAATTTTTTATTATTAGTATTATTTTTATATAGAGGCCTTCTCGAGATACCGAGAGACTCCACAATAGCTTTATACAGGGAACATAAATCCTTACAGTGTTGTACATTCTTACAGTTCATATCCTGACACAATAAGGTATCTTTTGGGACCATAATATTACCCAGCAAAGCATCAGAATGATTGACATATTTAAGATCTTTCTTGGACCATTTTGACCAATTTATTTTCCTTAGATCAATGCCATTCTCCACAGGCAACAACACTGGTAAATTGCCTGTGTTCAACACCATGAGAAAGGGTATATGTTCCGTAGTAACTAAATCATAATCAATCTTCATCATATTGATGGAGTCATGGGCATCCACTGTACAAAGGCAGTGGTCTAGCCAGAAAGAAGACTGATATAAATATAACTATCCAGGGTATATACAGAAATCCTGGAGGTAAATTCAATACCTTTTAATACCATTTTTAATACCTTCTCAATATTTTTTAAAACCAACACGCCATTGAGTTACAGGTTTATATGGCAACACGTTTCTAACCATTAAACAGAGTTTGAGATTTATGAAACTACACCCTCTTAGCCAACAGAACAATGCAGATAGGGAAAGTCAACTGAATAGATTGCATTTATTCCACCTATTGAATAAAATTAATAGATGAAATAAAATGATAAATTAAAGCAGTTCAAAGAAACAAGCATTCACTGATGCCATTATAACCACTTAAAACTAAGTGAACCTTCTTCTGTATATACAGACACCCAAATGAGTACAAGTGAAGTGAGGCAAGTGAAATACAACAAAACAGACATACACACAGACAAGCAAAGAAGCATTCACCGTTTGACCTTGTCATGCCATTATAACCATTTGAAACTAACTTAACCTGTGATCTCATGGTAAGTGCTTCAATTTTGAAAATTGCTTTTTCTTCCCCACGACGGGTGCATACCGATCAAAACCAACATGAAAAACGTAGCTAGTAATGTTCACTCAGCGTTTTTTTTTTTTGTTAACCCGTGTATAAAATGAGCGGTGACGTTAAATCACCAGTTTCAGGTAACGGCACCGTCTATTTGCTGGATGGTTTTAAGGTAAAGGTCGGTAGCTAACATTAGCAGATAAGCCCATTGACAGCGACGTTATTGTTCATATTTTGGCACAATCAATGTTTCTGACCGTAGTAGTAGTGGTCATAGTGACTTAAAGTGTAATGTGAAATGCTAAAAAGAATCTACACACTGTTTTCAGGTATCTTTACTTTTTGACGTTCAACAGACCCACACAGTATCTACATCGAGAGCTAGGAGTAGATAGCATATTTTTTCAGAACTTGTTCAAATAAATTATTTACGTAAAAGTAATGACACTTCCACACTGTTAAGAGAATGCACAAAGCCACCTTGCACACTGAGAACGCTAAAACATGTCCTTAATCAATCTGAAACCTATCCACTTCTAATGTCCCTATACAATATTTTCTTACCATGCTGAGATGCCACCTGCCAACTGTCTGCCCTGGGGGAATGTTTGCACTATACTTTTCATCTGTGTGATGCACCACTCAGGATCTCTGTTCATCTTTGTGGGATACAAACAACTTTTAAACAAAGCAGAGCTGCTGCTGGCTGACAGCGGTCTTTGGAATCGGCTTTGGAAGACTTGGAGTTAATCTTTTCTTTGTGAAAAGAAAGAACGGCATTGAAGTAATTCTTAAAAAAGGAAGATGTGTTCAGAGTTTCGCCGACCGGATACAGCAAAAGTTTAATCTATTAACTAGCTCCGTTATCTTCTTCGTTGTTCTCCTTGGTTTAAGCATTCTAATTTGAAAGACAACCGTTTACCCGCCCTTCGGATTGAACGCTGCCAATAGTGTGAACCCAGACCCAACATCTTGATGTGGGTCTGGATTGTCAGGCTAAAATAGGCTATCACCCAATGCGGGATAGGATATAATATCAAAACGAACTTTAAAAGATCAACTTAAATAGACATAATGAAACAAATTCATAGTTTGAAAAAAAATTATTCAAAAAGTTAATACCTCGTAAAATGACAATTAATACTTTTTAATACCTTTTAATGGCCTTAATTTTTACTAATTTGATTTACTACCTTTTAATACTTTAAAACCCTGCCTACACCCTGCTATCATTTGGCAACAGTACCTTACTAGATAAAATCAATCCGCTGTCTGAACAAAACTGCATTAAATCAATCAACATTTATTTATATAGCACTTTACAGTAACCAGCAGGTATCAAAAGTGCTTCACATCAGAAACCAAGAATATAACAACATATCATACAACAAAAAAATGAAACATAGAAAACAGTAAAATCCGAAAAGAAACAGGAGGAGAATGAAATTGTCCCACCACGTCTACTTATTAAAAGCCAGTCTAATTGAGTTTGGACCTAAAAAGAGCTACAACTGTAATAGTGTGAATATCAGGGGGTAACTTGGGACTTCTAAAACTAGTTGATTTGACCACAATGACCGGTTGTGCTCACGCAGTGTTAAAATTTCCGACAAATACTCCGGGCCCAGGCCATTAAAGGCCTTGATAACAAACAATAAAATCGATTCTAAAATGCACAGGGAGCCAACGTAGGGTGTAGAGACAGGAGTGTTGTGTGCACATCCACATGTATTTGTTAAAAAGCGAGCAGCAGCAATTTGCACAAGTTGAAGTTGTAAGATGGAGGTTTGATTCAGACCAACATAAAGAGCAGTACAGTAGTCCAACCTTAAACTAATAAAATTTTAACAAAATTTTAGGTTTGAACTTTTCAGAAAAATCTGACGTGACAAAAATCTGTATCCAACCTGAACCTGTACTTGGTATAATAGGGGATCCATCAAGATTGCCTAATCAACATCACAATAAATGGATGTTGGTAGCCTTTTCTGTTTTGTTTTTTTGTAAATTGAGAGAAAGCAGTGTTCCACAGATTCAAGACTGGATAGATGCACTGTTGAAAATAGCTAAACTTGAAAGAGTAATCTTCATGAATGTAGTAGACTCTCTAGATGAGTATAATTTAATATGGTCACCTTTCTTAGCAACCATGTCCTAAAGACAACAGATGATATAGTTAACAAATTAAAGTGTTGTATCTCAATGAAATATGTAGTTTGCATTCATGTGCATCACAACTTACTACAACATAATAACAAGCGTAAGATAAATAAAGACTAAACCAACCCCCTAGTTGTTTTTTTTTTTTTTTGTCATTGTCATTTTATTTATCTTTGTATGTGTATACGTGTGTGTATATGCGTGTGATGAATTTATGTGTACACGTCTGTGTACATATGTGTATGTATTTATAAAAAAAAAATGTAAAACCCCGAAGAATTGTCCTGAATAAAAGACATGATAAATGCAAATCTACTTTTTCTAACTCATCCTCATTTTGTATGCACTCATATGTATAGACATTAAAAAATATTATCTTCTTATCATTACAACACAGCTCAAGCCCAATAGTCCAGTCAACTCCCAATCGTATAATATTAACCAACTGGTCATATTCTTTATTCCACATCGTGGCTACCCCCCCCTGAAATTCTCCCCCGGACAACTTTAGCACTTAGGTCAGTTGTTGATTCACCCGCCCCATGAAAGTCCTTATGTATAGATTTTAGTCCTTTCAGGTCTTCTTTAGCCAGGAACCTCTCCTAGACACACAAAATGTCACAACTCTCCATCAATTTGTCCACAACAACACAGCGTGATTTATCAGTTTCATTCTGACCAACACGCGCATTATAAGACACGACACAGATGCTCATATAGGCTAATTCATATCATAGCAGCTACTATGCAGACTAGCTCTCGTGGAGAGCTGCAGGTGTACCATGGCCATCCAGTTCAACCCCACCCTCATTACCAGAGACCTTGGGGCCACGGGCCTCATAATAGCAGCGAACATAAGTCCTGTCGGGCTGGAGTTTTGGGTCGTACATATCAGTCACATTGTTACGTTCAACGGTGATGTGAAATGAGCCGTACGTGCTGCGGGCCGACTCAATCTTTCGACACGTCACTGTTCCAGTCTCCAATTTCTCAGATAAATAGCCACGTAGCATGTCTGCATCCAGAGTGGGAGAAAACCTAGTGGCAAACACATGCAATAGCTTTGTTTTCACCAATCCAATGTTGTTCTCAGTACCGGTTCCAATTATTATCACATTCCTCTGCTCACGTTTCAAGTGAGCTTGCTTGTTTTGGGGTTTCCATGGCACAGTCACTTTAAGGGACCCCGGACTTTTTTCCTGTAGTTGTGATCATGGCAATGTTACTGCTACATCCAGGAGTTCCTGTTGTTGAGCGGAGCCCACCAGTCCCTTCACCCCCCAGCGAGAGGTGCTGGCGATCCCGGTGTCCAGACCCAGGAGACGAAGCTTCCTTGTGGGAGATGTTGTTGATTCCTCCTTTCAAACAGGGCCTGCTAGCTCCTGCACCCACTCTCCTGCGGTGCTGGCAGTTCCAGCGTCGTATACGATGTGCGTTTCCACTGTCACTCGGCAGTCCATGGCTGCAACAATCGCCCAAAAGTTCTCACTTACTTCTGCCTGTATTAACAATGCCCTCCTCAGGCCAGGCTTCTTGGCTCAGCTGCTCCACTCGGCTATGCAACACCAAGGCGTCCATATTACCAAACCTGACTGGTGGCAGTTCATCCAAGTAATGTGAAACAAACTGCAGAATATTTTCACCACACTCATTTAGAACCTTCAGACAGGCCTTGATATTATTCACGTCCTTCTGTGGGCCTTTGTGTGCGATACAGCGTAGCGTGGTATTCGGGCTTACATCAAACAAAAACCGCTTGGACTCCTCAATCCACTCAGATGAAAAGTTTTTTGTCAACAAAACAATTTCATCATGGCTTAGTGTTATTTTAACCACGATAACATTTAACAGTTTATCTTCCCCCTTTCACCTTTCCATGATCCTATGTACAGTTTTATAAATGAGACGCCTGATCGTTAGGATTTGTTTTATATCAATTTGTTCAACAAATGTGGAAAGAACAGGTTAATTGTAATATATGACTTTGTATGCAAGCATGAGAAACTTTAAATGACTAGAATCTTACCTTAGAAACAAAAAAATGGCTAGATAAAAAAAAAAAAAAAAAAGATAGAAATTGGCTAGTTCTGTCAAATCTGTGACCATGGAAATGTTGTCAAGGAAACACAAATTGACAAACTGTCACATGACTGCTACCAGGATGTTCCATCAGTTTCACTTAGAGGTTTCATGAGTTAAAATCAAGGATGAAGCTGAATGAGAAACCTTTCAGAACATTTAAAGAGTGTGTGACACGTATGTCACAGTCGGTCCTTATGGGTGAGAGACGTAACCTCAGAGTAAAACATTGTTTGTGATTCAGTATGAGAATGACTGATTGTTATTTTGCTCTGTTGCAGAACCTCGCCAGTCAGTAAAGTTGCACTTGTTTGTTGTTCTTCTAATTGACAGTGCAAACAGGTGATCATTTCTACATTCACTTATGACTAACTGTCAAAGTGGAAAGGAGTCTCCTTTATGTGTGCCCAGCTCCATTAACAGAATCAACCATACGTATAACTTTATTATACTGAGGAAACCCTGCGTCTGAATATTTCTTTGATTTGATTTGACTATGTATTGCACACCAATGCACTCAAATTAAGGATCATGTTATGCTTAACATTATTATACCTCGGCATAGTTAAAATTAGGGGTCATGTTGATGTTTTTCACCTTTTAAAAAGTAACGCAGTAACGTGTACTCAGAGTTAGGGCTGCACAATATATAATTTTTTTTATTGTCATCGCAATATCAGCTGGCGCAATGTACAAATTGAGAAAGGCTGCGACATAACACGCAAGACACTGAGTGAGTTTTGTGTTAGCTGAAAGAAAAAAATCAAGAGAAAACTGCACTTTAAAAAGTAACTCATTCTTTTTTTAGTGGTTCCAATTTATATTCAATGTTCAATTTGTTCCATAGAAGAATTTTGGAAATTATTTCCTTTCGTTTGTTTTAAATTCAACAAATAATTTGAAGAATTTTAGAAGAACAATGTAACCAGCAGAAAGGCATACGTAAGAAACACTTTAATATCTGTTTATTTATCGCAAGTAATATCTTTAGCGCGATATTCAACGACGTTATCACATATTTTGCTCATATAGTGCAGCCCTACTCAATTTAACTAAATTTGTACAAATGTATTTTAACTTAAGTAAAATGTCTTTAAAGTAACAGTACATTTACTTGAGTACAATATTCTAGTACTCTTTCCACTCCTGTCTGACTCATACATGCAGACACAAAGGAACAGATGCAGTCTCTTATCAGTCTCTTAGTCCAAATACTTGTCCCCTTAAATATGGGATCCAACCATAATGGATAATAAAGGACATGATCATTGTTTGATTTCAAATCCAGAGCCAAAATAACAAAATGTTGTCCAACTACATATAGACCTGACTGTATATCCAAGTCAAGTTTATGTGCTGTGAACCAAAACATTACAATGTTTACAAGCTCCTGAGTCAGCTCTCTCAGAATAGATGACTTCTAAACCTCATTCACTCTTTTAATCTTGTTTAGTCAGTCCACTAAATAATTAACATACAAAGAAAATCACATTTCAGAATAGCTGAACACTAACCTGAGAGATTCCAGTCTGCAGTGTGGACTCTTCAGTCCAGCCGACAGCTGCTTCACTCCTGAATCCTGCAGCTTGTTGTTACTCAGGTCCAGCTCTCTCAGACTAGAGGACTGTGAGCTGAGAACTGAGGACAGAGCTTCACAGCTTCTCTCTGACAGATTAAAGCCACTCAGTCTGAAGAGGAATAAGCAAAACATAAGAAAACAATTACAAACAATGGTTGTTTTAATAAGGAAGATATCAGATTTAAGGTGAAAGACGTAACCTCAGAGTAAAATAATGTTTGTTTTTTGTAGTTCTTCTCACTGATGCAAACAGCTGAGCATTGATTTTATTTCTACATTTACTTATGACAAACTGTCAGTGTCAGGGATCTGTCACAGAATTAGCGAGGCTTGGACCTAAATGAAGAGTAGAAGGAATTTATTAACCAAAATCTCACAACAAAAAGTAGGAAGTAGGCCCCCCCCCAGAAGTAGGCAGGCAGGCAAACATGAACATAATCCAAAAAAGGCAAGAAGGCAGAACACAAGACACGATGCAAGACACTGAACCCGAGACAAAACATGCAAACACTGACAATGATCCACCAGACAAAGACAGCACAGAGACTAAATACACAGGGTAACAAGGTAACAAGGGACAGGTGACACTAGGGCAGGTGAAACAAATCAGGATCTGGCAGAGAATCACAAAGGCGGGAAACACAAGGCAGGAAGTAAAACCAGACAAGGGAGAAAAACAGAGACAATGGCAAAGTCTCCGCCCCAGAGACTTTGCCATTTGGACCTAACTGTACATACAAGTGAAGTTAATGTGCTGTGAACCAAGACATTACAATGTTGACAAGCTCCCGAGTCAGCTCTCTCAGATTAGCGGACTTCTAAACCTCTTTCACCATTTTAATCTTGTTTAATATACATAAATAATTGACATACAAAGAAAATAACATCTCAGAATAACTGAACACTAACCTGAGAATTTCCAGTCTGCAGTGTGGACTCTTAAGTCCAGCCGACACCAGATTCACTCCTGAATCCTGCAGTTGGCTGTTACTCAGGTCCAGCTCTCTCAGACTAGAGGTCTGGGAGCTGAGAACTGAGGACAGAGCTTCACAGCTTCTCTTTGACAGGTTACAGCCATTCAGCCTGAAGAGGAATCCCCAATACAATTACAAACAAAAGTTATTTTTTCTGAATCAATATAAAATCAATTTAATCTGGGTAGTTGGTGTGGACGTACAGAGCTTTGTTGAAGGCTTTGACCACTGGCAGCAGCCTCAGAAGAGCCTCCTCTGAAGCAGAGTATTTCTTCAGGTCAAACACCTGCAGGTTGTTGTCACTCAGGTCCAGCTCTCTCAGACTAGAGGACTGGGAGATGAGGAATGAGGACAGAACTTCACAGCTTCTCTCTGACAGGTTACAGCCACTCATTCTGAAAAGGATATTCAGCCAGTCCATTTAATAAAAGATGAATTAAGAAAAAAAGACCTTAGGTAGTAATCTTTTTTTAATAAAAGGTAGAATAACCTGAGAGTTTCCAGTCTGCAGTGTGGACTCTTCAGTCCAGCCGACAGCTGCTTCACTCCTGAATCCTGAAGCTTGTTGTTACTCAGGTCCAGCTCTCTAAGACTAGAGGACTGGGAGCTGAGAACTGAGGACAGAGCTTCACAGCTTCTCTCCGACAGGTTACAGACACTCAGCCTGAAGAGGAATCAGCAATACATAGGAAAACAATTACAAACAATGGTTGTTTTTATAAGGGAGATATCAGATTAAAGGTGAGAGATGTAACCTCAGAGTAAAACATTGTCTGTGAGAATGACTGATTGTTATTTTGCTCTGTTGCAGAAACTCGCCAGTCAGTGAAGTTGCACTTCTTTGTAGTTCTTCTCATTGAGAGTGCAAACAGATGCAAACAGCTGAGCATTTCTACATTCACTTATGACTGTCAGAGTGGAAATGACTCTCCTTTATGTGTGCCCAGCTCCATTAATAAAACAGAATCAGACATATATACAACTTAAGGGGTCATGTTTATGATGATGTTCACCTTTTAGTAAAGTTTACTCAGAGTACATTTATACTGACCTACTCTTTACTTGAATTTAAGTAAATTTGTACAAATACTTTTACTTGAGTATAATATTCTAGTACTATTTCCACCTCTGCCTGACTCATACATGCAGACACAAAGAAACAGATGCATAGCCTTTTGTCCAAATACTTATCCCCTTAAATATGGGGTCCAACCATAATTTCTGCATAGTCCATTCAACATAGCTGTGAATACTATGATGTTGAAGCTGAGAGTCTGCACTGTAAGCACATAATCATTGTTTGATTTCAAATCCAAAACAAAAATAACTAAATGTTGTCATTGTCCAAATATATTTGGACATAACTGTATATCCAAGTCAAGTTTATGTGTTGTGAACCAAGACATTACAATTTTGACATGCTCCTAAGTCAGCTCTCTCAGACTAGAGGAATTCTAAACCTTATTAACTCTTTTAATCTTGTTTAGTCAGTCCACTAAATAATTAACATATGAAGAACATAACTGAACACTAACCTGAGAGTTTCCAGTCTGCAGTTTGGACTCTTCAGTCCAGCCGACAGCTGCTTCACTCCTGAATCCTGAAGCTCGTTGTTACTCAGGTCCAGCTCTCTCAGACTAGAGGACTGGGAACTGAGAACCAAGGAAAGAGCTTCACAGCTTCTCTCTGACAGTGTACAGCCACTCAGCCTGAAGAGGAATCAGCAATACATTCACAAACAAAAGATTTTTATTCTGAATGAATATAAACTTTTAATCTGGATAGTTGTGTGTGCACGTACATAGCTTTTTTGGAGGCTTTGACCACTGGCAGAAGCCTCAGAAGAGCCTCCTCTGAAGCAGAGTATTTCTTCAGGTCAAACACGTCCAGATCTTTTTCTGATGACAGTAAGATGAAGACCAGAGCTGACCACTGAGCAGGAGACAGTTTATCTATGGAGAGACTTCCTGAACTCAGGGACTGTTGGATCTGCTCCACTAGAGAATGATCATTCAGTTCATTCAGACAGTGGAACAGATTGATGCTTCTCTCTGCAGAAAGATTCTCACTGATGTTTTTCTTGATGTACTCGACTGTTTTCTGATTGTTCTGTGAGCTACTTTCTGTCTGTGTCAGCAGACCTCGTAGGAGAGCCTGATTGGTCTGCAGTGAAAGACCCAGGAGGAAGCGGAGGAACAAGTCCAGGTGTCCATTTGGACTCTGTAAGGCCTTGTCCACAGCACCCTTGTAGAAACGTGTTGATTTGTCTCTGAACACTTTAGACCACTGGATAGTTGTTTGTTCTTCTGCCAGCAGGTTGACTCCAGAGTTGATGAATGTCAGATGGACATGAAGAGCAGCCAGAAACTCCTGAACACTCAGATGGATGAAGCTGAACACCTTGTCCTGGTACAGTCCTCTCTCCTCTTTAAAGATCTGTGTGAACACTCCTGAGTACACTGAAGCTGCTCTGATATCGATGCCACACTCTGTCAGGTCTGATTCATAGAAGATCAGGTTGCCTTTCTGCAGCTGCTCAAAAGCCAATTTTCCCAGAGACTTGATCATCTTCCTGCTCTCTGGACTCCAGTGTGGATCTGTCTCAGCTCCTCCATCATACTTGATGTTCTTCAGTTTGGACTGAACCACCAGGAAGTGGATGTACATCTCAGTCAGGGTCTTGGGCAGCTCTCCTCCCTCTCTGGTCTTCAACACGTCCTCCAGAACTGTAGCAGTGATCCAGCAGAAGACTGGGATGTGGCACATGATGTGGAGGCTTTGTGATGTCTTGATGTGGGAGATGATTCTGCTTGCCTGCTTCTTGTCGCTGAATCTCTTTCTGAAGTACTCCTCCTTCTGTGGGTCAGTGAACCCTCTGACCTCTGTCACCATGTCAACACACTCAGGAGGGATCTGATTGGCTGCTGCAGGTCGTGTGGTTATCCAGAGGCGAGCAGAGGGAAGCAGTTTCCCCCTGATGAGGTTTGTCAGCAGCACATCCACTGAGGTGGACTCTGTAACATCAGTCAGGATCTCAGTGTTATGGAAGTCCAGAGGAAGTCGACACTCATCCAGACCGTCAAAGATGAACACGACCTCTTCAAACCTGCAGATTCCTGCTTCTTTGGTTTCACTAAAGAAGCGATCAACAAGTTCCACCAAGCTGTACTTTTCGGCTTTCAGCACATTCAGCTCTCTGAAAGTGAATGGAAATGTGAACTGGATGTCCTGGTTAGCTTTGTCTTCAGCCCAGTCCAGAGTGAACTTCTGTGTTAAGACTGTTTTCCCGATGCCAGCCACTCCCTTTGTCATCACTGTTCTGATTGGTTCTTCTCTTCCAGGTGAGGCTTTAAAGATGTCTTCTTGTCTGATTGTTGTTTCTGGTCTGTCTGGTTTCCTGGATGCTGTTTCAACCTGTCTGACCTCATGTTCAGCATTGACCTCTGCAGTCCCTCCCTCTATGATGTAGATCTCTGTGAACATCTGATTCAGAAGGGTTGGGTTTCCTGCTTTAGCAATCCCCTCACACACACTCTGGAACTTCTTCTGCAGGTTAGTTTTGAGTTTACGCTTACAAAGTCCATGATAACTTCCTGAATAAACACAACAAAGAAGATCAAGAAGTCAAAGAACATATTTCACATTTCCTCAGAGAATGAGTAAATTAATAAGCCTATATTTTGGTCCATCTCTTGAGACATTAGTTAATGTCCCATTTCCCCAGCATGTTAAATCTTTAGAGAAATCCTCTTACTGCTCTGCAGACTGTCAGCCAGCTCCTCTTGCTTCATTCTCCTCAGGAAGTGCAGTGTGATCTTCAGAAATGCCTCTATGCTGCTCTTCCTGTGCTCTTCATCCTCACCGTCCAACACCTCCTCATCCTCCCTCTGACTCTCTGAGCATTCTGGATAATCTGGACTCAGAAGCTTCTGGATCTTCTTCAGCTCGTTCTTCACAAAAGTGCTGATGTCATCCTCCAGCAGCTGGAACAGAAGATTATATGAATGACAAATCAAACTGAAATCATGGAAGCAAACATCAGATCCATGTTGGACAGTCTGACAATCCACTGGTCTAAAACGTGCAGCATGGAGATGATTGTGAACAGAATAGATGTAAAAGTAGTTGTTGTAAATGTACAGACCATAAATATGGAGTCCAGTTGTGTTTGATGCTGCTGGGCAGACTGACCACTGGGAACCTCTGAGCTCTCCTGGTCCACTCTGTGGAGGAATCAGGAAGAATTAGCTCACATTGGCCCTCATTTACGAAATGAACGTACAATGAAAAAACAAGCATAAAACCGGCGTAAGGCCATTTCCACGCAAAGCTCAGGATTTATCAATATGGACGTGAGCGGAGGCTACGATCAAATCTCACGTCAAGTTTAAACTTGTGCACGCAAATTTTCGAGTCAGTGTGGACCTGCGGTGCAGCATATAATCAGTTTAACAGGACAAGGAGAAGTCATCAGTTGATCCCTTATCAGCAATGGCAGATCTGGCTATTTTAGAAGACCTTTATGTGCCGGTACCACAGTGTACACGTACGCACACGTGCCACGGTGGAGCGCTCCATCGGATTGATTAAGGGCAGATGGCTCTGTCTTGCATCAGCGGTGGGGACCTTACTCTACACATCAGAAAGTGTCTGCAACATTGTTTTAGCCTTTGGGGTTCTGCATAACATTGCGCAGGAAAACCATAAACGCAGTGATGGAGCCAGATGACCCGATGCCCAGAGAGCAGTGTCCAGCACAGCCCCAACTGGGGGCTATACGAAGGAGACAAGATATTATTCCTCGCGCTCTCGCTGTCACCAGACACATGAAAGAACATCAAGGCCATTAACATTTTAAAGTAAGACTCAAGACTACGTGCTTGGCATTTAACTTTTAACATTTAACAATTACCATAAGTAAAATGAGGTTACTATTTTGATGAGTGCATGGATAAATGTAAACAAGACTAAGTAGCTTTTTTGAGTTCTTGACTGAATTAAAATGCATGTGATTCTCGCTGCATTAATATTGTCATTACTGATGTCTTTCCTTTTGTGTATTTGCAGAGATAAAAGATGACTGCCAGGGGGAGCCAGGCATTGTGACAATGACAATGCTATAAAATAATGTTTTGATTATTATAAATAAATAATTTAACTGTTATTCCTTGTGGTTGAGTTTGTTTTCTCTGAGGTCTCTAACATTTTCCCCACATCATCCTTGGTTTGTACTAGCCTTTTGCCCTTTGCCTTTTTTTTCAAACTATATTAGTATGCATTGCGTGAAACAAAATATCAATTCCCTCCAAAAATTTAAAGAAACAGTAAGTGGTACTACGCTGTACTCTGGTCTTGACCTGTATGCATTTGGGTTAGACTGATATTCTGACTAGAATCTAAGGCAACGCTGTTGACTGCGTCAGTGATCTCTTTCCATTCCGCATTCTTTCTACAGCCTTTAATACCAGTTTTCAGTCTGCCAAATAGTACAAATGTTAGTGCAAATGAACCGGAGATATCAGGGTTTCAATCTCCACCCCTGAAAAGTCGGATTACGTCTCGTCATGTTGTAAATTGTAGGGGTGAGGCATCGAAATTGAGAATATATTGGGGCGTGAAATTTAAATTACAATTGTTTCCAGCCGCTGCATTTATCAATGTACGACCATTCTTATGCTCTGATTTGTGTGATATGAACATTTCATGAATCACACGTGAAGTCGTAAGTCGTAAGATGATTTCTGCGCTCATATCTAGGCTGGTTTCTATGTTAGGTTCATAAATGAGGGCCATTATGTCTGTCCACACAGAGACAAACACAAGGTAAAGGTCCATGAAGTGACGTATGGATGTTAACAGTGAATCAGAGGACTCCCTGTAGTGGTAAACCTTTACTAGTCCTGCTGATTATCAGTTTGAAATCCTCACCCTTGATCAACAGAGTGGCATCCATCTTTGAGGTTTAGAGATCGTCTCACAGACCGCTCACTCTTCATGGACTCACAGCTCGGTTCAGGTTCTTCCAGATTCCTCCTGATAGAAACACAAGATAAATTCTGCACTGCACCCACAACACACTGAGACAAAACCTTTCAGTGCTTTAATACATTGCCTATACAGTATATTTGTATCCAGGTAGTTATTGTTCACATTTTGTATGATCCATGATCAATATTTAATTTAGACATGTTTTAAAGCTGTATTCAGTGCAGCGTGCAGCACAGGCTTGAATATGATGCTGTGCGAAGACCATAATGGTGGAATAGTAATCCTAATGTCAGATTAGGATAACATATGCGTGGACTTCCAGATCATATACTGTAACTAGATTGGTAGCCCTCAACAATCTTGCAGCTACCCAAGATTTGTTTGGTCTTGTCTTGGTCTCTCACAAAAGATTTTATTCTACGACCGGTCAAGACTAAATTATTCTAAATATTTTCTGATGTATTTGTCCTCACATCAACGTTTGTGTTCACATCAACGTTTGTGTTCACATCAACATTTGGGAGGGGGTCAGTTTCAAAATGTCCCACCAAAAATGTACCAAATTAAGGCCTTCGTGGCCCTTTGATCCAGTGCTTTAAACCATTAGCATCTTTCCCTGGTATATATTCTGTACATCACTCTGCACGATTTTTGCACTTCTGGTTAGACGCTTAATGATATTTTGTTGTCTTTGTACTGGTACTCTGTGCTATCACAATGAAGTTGAATCTAATCTAATAAAACGAGGAATAGGTGTGGTGGCCAAGCAGTGAGTTTCAACTGAGAGTCCTTTTCCTATATTTAGGTTTCAAGTTTTTTATTGTGAAATGCACAACGATTAAAGTGAAGCCGTCGTTGGCAATAAAATAATAAAAGTTCTCAGGCTCCCTCCAGTTGTCCTCAAACAAATATGTATGAAAAGAAAATTAAAGGCATAAAATACCGCAGTTAAGGTAAAATATAATATATATTGTAGAAGACAGGTGTACACCAAAAATAAATAAACTGTAATTTTACATTTTACTATTTGTTGTAAACTCTGAAACTGAGGCTGAGTTAAAGTGAGCTGACAGGACACATGCCGTCACCGTCCATTAAAAGACTTTTTAAAAACAGCTAAAACCCAGAGATCTCACAATAAATAAAACAAATCATTTTGTTTTCATCAACAGTTTGAAATCTTCACCTTTGATCTACAGAGTGGCGTCCATCTTTGAAATTTATATGCCCAAAATGAGACCTGTCACTCTTCATGGACACACAGCTGGGTTCTAGTTCAGGTCTAGGTCCAGGTCCGGGTCCAGGTCTGTGCTGCTTCTCTGGACTGAATCACAACACATACAGAGCTTTGAGTGTGAATAATGATGGAGGAGGGATCTGAGTGGTGGACAGTTAGAGATGGTCCTCTCACCTCTGAGCTTTGGTCTGGATGTCATGTTCCCCACACAGAGTGGTTTTAGAGGGGGGGACTCCCTCCTCTCTGTCCTCACACTGACTCATAGCAGAGTCCACACCTTTATCTGGAGAAGAAACACTGAGAGCAGCAGTCCAATCATTCATCAGGAACATCATCACTTTTTCATCCCTCACATCATTTCCACTGGAAAAAAAGCTAAATATCAGCAGCTGGTTCTCTGATTGGCTGCTTCTCTCTGTTTCATATCAGTATCAGTTGAATCTTCTTGACTTGGACTGTTGCTCAGACTAAAGAAGCACTTAGAAAACATGACTGAACTCTGGGAACTACTGCGGGCCTTTTCTCATCACATCATCACATTTCATTCACTCAACACGAAGAACTGATCTACACTTGGATCAATAGTGATTTGTTATTGGACAGAATCAGAGCAGAGGAAGCTGCCATTGGCTGCTTTACTTCTATCAGTCCACTAGATGTCCTCATGGAGCTGTTTGGAGGATTTTACTGCTTCATAGAACTCAGAGCTGAATTTCACTTTGTGTGGCCAAAGTCAAAAAAATTACCTCCTATGTCCTTTCCTAACTACTTCTCCTTACCCCAATAGTAAATGTCATGAGGTCAAGGAAAGATGTAAAGGAGAATTCAAAAGGAATTAGGAAAAGACAACGGTGGTGCTCAGAGAATCCAACTGCCCTGACACGGCTACGTAACTATATTACTGACGTGGGTCTGCTGGTAAACTACACTGTTCCAAAGATGGACACAGAAAGCACATCTGGATACTTCACCCTGTGTGTTCTCACCATGTTGTTTCATACTCGCTTTATAAACGTGGTCAACACAGTAGAAATATTACTTCATCTCCGTTTTAATTTTACATCTTATTCTGCTTCAATTGTGTCTTTTAATGTGAAACACTCACTGCATGTCATTTAGTTATTATAAAGCACGGAGCTGTAGGCTGTTTCTTGTATGAAAGGTGTTCTACAAATAGTTTATTATCAAGTGAAACCTCCTGTCCACTCATATTTATCCACATGAATCCTGATTAGTATGATTGTATGAAAACAGACTATTCAAACAGCTCTTATCATGGCAGCCACTTAACTACTTCTGGGACATTTAACTCCTTTAGGAACCTTCCTAAACAAAAATCACTATTGGACCGCAGCCCTGGATCAGTCCCTCCAGAAAAACGCAATCATGCGATCGCATAATTCAATGCCTAATCAGCCAAAGTCCGCATATTCATGCGGGGGCCGCATTTTTTCAAATATGCCACACTTTCACCGCATAAATTGCCGATTTCTGCGCAAAATATGCGGGGCTTGCATGATTTCATAATCCCCGCATTTGCGTTGCAAAAAAGTCACATAATCTTAGCAGAAAGTTGAAAAATGTTTGCGTTTACTTCACACAAGAGCAGCCATTTTCCCCTGTTGCCATGGGAGCGTTATGAAGTGATGTAATTACGCGACGTGAACATCATCGAAAAGCTGGGTGTGGGAGGTTGAATTTGACATGGACTTTGAGTCTCTTAAGTTGGTATCCAACAAGAAAGCTATCTTAATATCTGTTGTTTAAGTGCTCCTGCTGTCTATATTATTATTATTATTATTTATTATTAACGATTTTTGAAATTCTGTCTCTTTTGTATCTTTTATTTCCCTCTGTTTAGACTATTACTTTTATTTTTAGTTTAATATTATATTATTTGTATATATTTTTGTATCTTATTTGTTTACTTATTGCAATGACTGAATATCTGTAAACTATTTTTGGAAATTAAGTTTTAAAAAAGCAGGGTGTTGAGGGAATCACTTTCTTCTCTCTTTCATCAAACCGCAGTTATTGCAAGTTTCCGCATTTTTTGCAAGTTCCCGCAATTTCATCGCATAAAATTGCATTAATATCCTGCATATTCCATCACATTTTTTAAGAAAATGTGCCGCATAATTTTGCCCGCGACAATCACAAAAAAACTTTTCTGGTTTTTCTGGAAGGACTGTCTGGATGATTCAAAAGAAGAAACCAGAGAAGCTGCAGAAATCAGCTGGAGGAGGTGTAGTTACTCACTGTGACCACTGGAGGTAAAAGTAAATTTAACATTGCATTACCAATTTGCATATTGAATTCTCAATTACAAAATTGATATTCAATTTTAATTGATAATTGCAAAATACATTTCCATTTGAATAAAGGCACCAAAAAAGTTCCATATTTTAGATATTCAAAATTACATAATGGATATCTGGAATAGTTTTCCTGATGGAGTTCTTGGAGTTCCCCCTCATCTTCCCCTCTCTCTCTCCTCCCCTCCTCATCTTCCCTTACTTCGTTCCACCACTGACTGAAGTCAACTCACCTTTAGACTTTAATTTGGACTTGAGTTGTTTTTCCAGCAAAGACTCAAAGCAAACGAGGAAACATGTTTTAAAATGTCGTCTCTCCTGCTCAGCTCCTCTTTAACACAGAACAACCTGAAGAGAAAAGTCCAACAGAAAAAGTGTCTCAGACAGTTGAATTAAGAAAAGCTCGACTAAAACCTAATGTGCACCATAAAAAGATCATGTTAAAAACAACTTCCCATTAAATTACAGTAAAATCTAAAACATTGTTTTACAGATAGTGGCTGCGGAGAAATCTACAGACAGACAAAGTGGAATAAAATAAATGTTTTCTTTCCAATAGTCTGAAAGAAGACATGTTATGGAAGATAAATAGCACAACAGCTAGATATTGAAAAACTGTTTTTGCCTGAAGTGTAAAACAAACTTGACTTTAACAAGACGTCAGAAGAGATGATTTTACGTGCTGATCCTATAAAGTGATCCCTGCTGAGTCTTAGTGCTTGCCCGCCAGCTACCCCCTCCACATCAATAAGAGTCCTAACAGACCCCAGATCAGACTCAACTCTTCTCCTTCATTGAAGGCAACACTTCATCTGGACTTCTCTCTGCCTGCTCACACAGGCGGCCTTCTTGTTTCCCAGCTTTAAACAATCACACATTCACCATCAATTCAACTGTTTCTCCAACCACAACAATCAAAGACAACCTCGCAACCAATCACAGCTCCACTTACTGAACTTTCAGCCATGAACTTCATCAGTGTTCAGCTCTCTTCTGTTCTCAGCAGGTCTGTGTAGAAAAGGAGCTTCAACTTCAACTTCCAATGACAAAGTGAAGTGACGCAGTTTCTTATCATTAATCAGAGTGTCTCTGTATGTCCTCACTTCACTATGAAAGTATGCATTCTGACTGGTTGGACCACTAGCATAGCCAGAGAGGCAATAGAGTGGTGAAGTCCCTCCCTTTCCACCGGACCATCATGTGATCTTATTTAAGATAAAATATGTTCTGTAGTGAACGCAGAGGCACCAATATTTATTTTGATCCTGTTTGAATTGAGTCATAAATTACACAAATGATGTCTTTCAGTTTAAAAGATAATTTTGCAAGTCAAGGAACCCTCAGTTTGTTGTAAAACTGTTGAAGTATCAGACTGTAAAAATACATCATTAGAAAGACTCCACAATGTTGGAGGTGGAGATTATGCACCTTAACAAGTGTGATTCTTGTTGTAAATGCAATAGTTAAGTAACTGGATTTTCTTAAGTGTGTTTTTCAAATGTTCTAATGAAAGATTTGTGCAGTTGAGAAATATAATTTTCTCTTTTACTTATGTTGTTATAGTTAAATATATATATTAATGTGCCAAAAATATATACATCCAGATATATAAACATGTTTACAAGAGCAGAGAACAACAATAATATAAAATATTAAGAATATTATACAAATAAAATATAGAATAAATATTCTAAATAGCACAAATCCTTCATCACACAAATGTGAAAACACACTAAAGAGAATTTAATTATTACACTTGTTGTGGCTATATTGCATGTCCCTAACAATTGTCGTTGCAGCTTATTTAGCTCTACTAATGGAGACGTCCCCCTGCCAGTAAGGGGTTGATTCTGCAATGTGATGTACATTTCCATATATGGACATACCCTGTCAAAGTGGGCATGGTCCATTGGGGTTCCCCAGGTTAAAGGAACCATGGAGTGCAGTGCTTTTCCCCACACAACTTAGAATTGTAGAATAATAGGCAATAAAAATGATTTTCATGCATCAAGAAAACTCTTCTCATTGGAATCTTTCCTTGTACTTAACACTACAGCAATAAGAACAGAAAACCCAAACTAAAACTAAAACCTGTCCTTTCTGGCCATCCTTGACGCAAAATCATCAACGATGTCATTGTATGAAATGTGCTCCCCTATTGAGTGACTGATACTGATGACGGCGAGGCCAGTGAGACGTTCCTGGGACATGGTTGACCTCAGGTATGACTTGATCAACTATAGTTTTGAAAAGCTCCTCTCTGCTTGAGCCGCAGTGACTGGCAGAGTAAGTGCAATCCTGAGAGCAGTCCAAAAGTACATCTCCGATAGATCCTTATCATGCATAAAAGTGATAAGCTCAAGGAGGCTCATGGTCCCCCGTCCCCATCCCCCCCTTGTCCATTTGAGAGAGCCAGAGGTGAACTGTCCCCTGCGCCCCTTTTCCCTTCTAACACGGCTATGTGCACAAGTTCATCTCGCTGCAGCCCGCGGGAAGTCAGCAAGCAGCACTGCATGAAAAGTGGGATTTTCGTCCCCGTAAACGCCCGGAAATCCCCCTAATTTTCGGCAGTTAACGACAATTTACAGCCTGTGAACGTCACGTTCATCTGTGCCACATATTGTCGGAAACGAACCATGACGTATGTGGAGAGCTCCCGCAGAGGTGTGAAGGGCTCTAATTAGCATATGAGTAGCAGCAACAACGCGTCTGGCCAGAGAACATCTGGCCTGGCTGGAATTTCCTCACTCAGGATTGGATGAAACCACTACTTTTAAACAAAAAAAAAATCACTCGTGATTGGTTGGCAGAAGTCTGTCACAGGTTAGGCTATATTCATATGATATGCTATGTTGTATATTCATGTGATTGTTAGCTTAAGGAAAATGATTTTCCAGGAATGTGCCGTTTATTCAAAGATAGAGCTTTTAACACAAAACACAATCAGAAAAAACCATTTTGCAGACGTCTGTGGTGCATTGCCCTATATTTCGGATCATCAGGTCTATGGTGGCGAACTTCCAAATGTCCACCTCACCCGCAGCCAGCATACTCCGTCTCGCTTCCAGCAGCTGTAAAATCAATCATTAAAGACAATCCGTACTGCGCAATATACTGCTTATGGACACAACACATCTATGAATGCACCTGAAAAATATTCACATTATCCAAAAACGGATCTAATCTAATCTTACCCTCTTTTCTTCTCAACCAACATCAAGTTGAACTCTTCACAGCTTCTGCCCGTGATACCACATCTGGTTGTTTCTAGCTGAAGCTCCTGCTTGCTGTCTGGTAATATGTCTTACAGGCAGCTGGAAAACAATTAAATTAGAGTGGTATGAATAAAAAAAAGTCACAGTAAAATTAAACAAGGAAGGAGAAAACAGTTACTTACACACAATGGCGTCATTGTCAGCATCATGTTAAACTATACTTGGAGACGTAGCTCCGAGCAAATAGGTCACGGCCTGGTTATGAGGCGAGGTTATTCTGTAAAAAAAAGTTACGGTTAAGATTGGTATCTATTAACGTCTCTATGTCTTTATACAGCAGAATGAATAAAATTCATTCAATGAAAGCATATTCTTTAAATCTTACCCTTGCTCCGGTTCGTAGCGCCTGCTACAATTTGTCTCCGAGTTGTGAAGACGTCGTACTGAATTCCTGTAAAGTACAATACCAAAAAAATACACTTTTATAAAGCAACTCACCTGCTTAGCTCTGCCTAATAATAAATTGCGCTGAAAGCAGCCAGGCACGCAGCTACTGTATGCTGCTTGCGTGTACACTTGCGTGCATGGTGGTGTTTAAAACATTACTGCCAAAGTCTAAGTAGCCTGTTTAACATTCAAAGTCATTGTACTTCTCAAGAGTTAATAAACAGTACAGACTAGCTTGCCGTTTCATTAATAATCATATAATGAAACGACGTGTTTCCTTTTTAGGTGCTCGTGCATCGTGGTTGTGCTCCAGTGATAAGCAAGTGAAGTTTGAAAGAGTGTACAGACAACTCTTTTACCAGTTGGCCTGAAATACTCCCATACTTTGGAAGCTTTTGGTCTAATTCTCTGACTTGATTTGGAGTACTCATCTGCCTCCGCCATTTTTCAAATCAGAGCAGTGAAGGCGGGGGGAGGTGGAAGAAAGAGGATAGCAGATTAACCTGCAGGGCGTGCATGGCATACACACTGGTGTGGACGTGAATTACAGTGAGCCGTTTTAGACGGGAAACCAAAGATAAATAGGGGGTTAATAGTAAAACAACACGTCGACTACAAAAATTGCCGTCGACTTAGAATACGGACCAGTTTAATCTTTTTGGTGTTTTTCATTTAGCGTTTTAATGGAATACTGGGAAAGTTTAATTACAACAATAGGACAATTGAATTCCAGATTATGAGGCAATTTCAGCAGAGCCAACAGCTTTATATGCCATGGACATATGAATTGTTTGTTGTTGCCATTATTTAAAAAAATATAAAAATGGATGGGACTTTGTCATGCAATGACACAGCTGATACATGCTTTATGTGAAGCACAGTGTTTTGGTGTCAGCAGAAAGACTTCTCTTAGAAAACTGTACAGAGCTCTCTCTCCATTCCACCAGACAATCTTGGATGAGCCTGACAGACATGCAATTTTGACAATGTATCATCAGATGTACCCTAGTGTCAGTCACATTGACTGTTTTGCCACATGCAAATGGGTAACATATCTGAATCTTACTCAATCAATGGATCTAGAGCAGAAAGGTCAGCATATGTATATGCTAAGTAGTGTGGAATCACTAACTGTTTTGAGGAACCCATCCTTGACCCTCTAGCAAAACAATGACCAGCCATTATAAAGCACTTTATAGTTGTTAATTGTGTGTCAAAAGGAACTGTATTTAAAGATGTTATTGCGCAAGTTTCCTGGCTTCATCCCCATCCGGACAGACATTTTATTTTGAAAGCCAATAAAAGTTTGGAGCTTGCAATGAAATACACAGTAATATGTATATCTTCATTAAATGAATCAATTCAAGCTATAATTTAAGAGTATATATAGGCTATACTGAACCTGATCTATTTATATCAGAGATTTTCTTAAAATAAAGTTAATACCTTTTAGAAAAATGTCACCTGGGGTAAAACTCCCCCTGATGCTACCCTGATTTGCATTTTTATAGCTCACAGCATTTTCATTTACATGTTAAAGCCTCCCCTAGAATTAGGGGGAGGGGGGTCATGGGGGGGCCAACTGCCATGCCTGTGTGTTTGGTAGCGGGATGTAAGGATTTCTTTCTCTGGGTATCAGGCAGCAAAGGTGGAACAAGACCCAGACTGAACGGGAATGTTTGAAAAGGTAAGAAACAAACATTTACTCTCTCATCTTAGTTAGAATGTTTTCAGGAGTTTCTATTATTCTTAGAATAAGGTTCAACACAGAATGACAAAAGATATTCCAGTGCACGAGCAAACTTGTTTTGGTGGAACATGTGTATGTTCAAAAGTTATTTTAGTCATGCAACAGAAAACTCACTTACCCTGCAGATATCTGAGGAGCAGTTAACCATAGTCTTAAAAACTCAGATTGGAAAGATAGTCTAGCTATCTGTCAACTTCAAATTCCAACAAAGTGACGCAGTTTCTTATCTTTAATCAGAACGTGTGTCCTCACTTCACTATGAAAGTATGCATTCTGACTGGTTGGATCACTAGCGGAGTCAAAAATAACTATGTTGGTCTGTTTAAAAATCCAGGGGGAAAAAAGCCCCGATCAGGTTGAACCATGGTGGTGGTAGGAGGGGGAAGCCGGTTTTCTTTGCTTGTCGGTGGTCATTGACGTGAAAGTGTTAACTGATGGTTCTTGTCTACAGTGGGGGTTTTTCACGGAAGAGCAAACATTTATTATCTCATCTTAGCTAGAATGTTTTCATGAGTTGGTATTATTCTTAGAATAACATTCAACACAGAATGACAACAGATATTCCAGTGCACCCCCCACATCATCACCCTCGGCCTCATCAACGAGGAAGTAGGTGAAACCTCCCATGATGCCGCTGGCTCAGGAGGAAGCGCCCTGAAGAAAAAAAAAATCCCAAATATTCTCTGATTCCAGGTACTCAAACTTTGAGGATTTTTCTTTGTCATATATAATATTAAACTGAATATATGTGAGATGTAATCAGTGTTGACAGAGACTAATTAGCATCAGCGTCCTCCAAAGGAACAGATATTCAGAGCTCCATTAGTGCGGGACATTGCTCAGAATGTTGAACATACAGATGTCATGTTCTGCTTCATCTCCTCCACAGTTAGGACTTTAAAGCTGTGTGACCACCTCAGGAACTCCAGCTTCAGATGTGTGTGTGATACAGACACACACACACACACACACATCTGGAGACACATGTTCTCTATCTCTATCAAAGATCACTTCTTGTATTAATATAAAATCAAATCTCAAAGCATGTGTCTCCTTCTGTGTCTGGTTTGTCTTTTATCTGTCTTTGAATGACAAAATAAAACATTATCATCAACATATTAAACTAATTCCAGGGATTAAAAGTGAATGAATCCTTTTGTGGACATCATTTGAAAATTGGAAAAATTTGAAGTTGGAAAAAAAGGTAATGAATTGTAATATATCGCAGAATATTGCAATATATTTAAAACTGCAATAACATCATATTGTGACATAAGTCGTATCGTCAGTTGATTCCCACCACTACTAGTTAATACATAGAACATTAATCAGCAACTATTTGACTTATTTAATCAGTTCATTTAAAACAGGTTCATAAACATATTTATTATAGTGTTTAACATGTTTTAGTGTAATTTTCTACGACAAAAAAGAAAGACACCAATGAGGTTAATTTGTTTCTTTGCTCATTTTGTCCAAACTTATTAATTTAATTGCACTTGAATTCATATCATGGAAATATATCTGTACCAAACTCTTGCATAGTAAACTGGGTTTGGACGGCCCTGTCCATGGTGAGTATTTATAAACCTTACTCACCCTTCGTGTTTCTCTTTATTTTGAAGGTAACTTCCCTGTTTTCGGTCCAGCCAGTGTGGCTAACTGTGGCTAGCTTGGTGCAGCTCTCCTTCAGCTCGCCACCGTGAACAATGTTCTTTTTCTCCAGAGACATTTCCAGAACAGGACACTGGGCAGCAGCCGGGACGCATCGACCACTTGTCCGGGCAAAGATGTATATCTTCTTCTCCCATTACAGTCCTGAATGATGCAAGATAAACACTGAAACATGTCTGTTTAGTTCCATCTCCCCCACACTAAACTCCATTATACATCTAGCAGTATAATGTTGCTGGACTTACAGGCATGTGTAAACATTGTTAAACATGACAAAGGAAGAAGAGTTATGACCAAGAAAGTAATAAAAAAAATCAAGTCAAGGCACTCAGGGTTGGTTACAAAAAGTGATAAAAAGGCCTTTATTAAATAGGGTAAGACATTAAAAATACACCAACACTTGTCGGCTTGAGCCTTCCTCAGGTTGTAGTGACACAAAGGGAACATCAGAGTGATTCTGGCTTACATATGCTCACTCTGGCCTTGTAGGAAAAGATGTGACCGATTCTACTCTGGCTCAAAAAGGCCAGAGTCTTTTTGACTCCACTGGTCACTTCTCAAGTTTTCCCCTTTAATTATTGTGTTCGTTGAAAGGCAGACCAGGAAATGAATACTCAGGATTCGTTCAGTTAAACTATAACAATCTTTAGTAAAATGATATTTCACATGCATATGGATCAGCCGCTCCTTCAGGACGGTCTCTCCCTAGCCACCAACAATGTCTCTCCGGGTCTGACACCGGACCTTCCTTTTCCCTTTTCTTTTATCCATCTTCAGGTTCCTCCTCCCGCCATTGTGTCTGGGCCGCCAATCGGTTGGATATCACTCAGACTGTCTGTCTCCGAGAAGATAGCAAAGATATTTCATTATTTGCATTCCGTTCCAAATGTTTATCAAACAAATCAGGTGCACTTTTGCGCCACTAAATTTGAACACGTCTTATCTCACACATGCCAGACAGGAGGGGACAGCGAGGCCATCCCAGGCTACAGGACATTCTTATTCTAAACCCAATATATTTCTACACCCTCTTTTTCCACAGCAACACGCAATCCTAAAATGGGTAAAGCAAAATAATGGGATCCCTCTTTCAAGACCTACGTAGCACTCAGTAATAAGCAATCAAAAGTTAAACATGATGGTAGATATCATGACAGAGCGGTGTGGTGTGTGGGTCTTATATGTAGATTTTAGCCCCTAATGTAAGCTGCATAATCCATTGCTCTTTCTATGACTATACCAATGGTTACAATTATTTTTGTGGAAATCTCTTAACATCATGTAACAGCAAACTTCAAACAAACATCTTTTGTCAATCATACTTCAAACCTATGTCTTGCTTAAGGTTGAAAGGGAGTAAGTTAGGCCCAGCGTGACTGTACTCCTTCCTCCGCCTCGTTGGAGGAAGTGTCAGCCTCATCAAAATAGTCCCCATAGTTGGCAGGGTGAATAGATTCAGTCATGGCTAACATTTAATAAGCCGGGGGAGCACCCTCTTTTGATAAAGCCATTACTATCAGTCTATTGATTAGAGTTTTGAGACATAAAACAAGTTATATTAGAAATATATTTAGTCTTTGTCAGCTTTATTTTTAAAACTTCTAATCAACTGTATTTTTGATTGATATTTAGCACTTTACTTTTGTTTTTTCACAATTTTCATCAGCTTTTGGCATTTGGAACAAAAACATCTTACTTAGTAACAGGAAAACTATCGTTTAAATATCCCTCAGATAAAGGCAAGCAGTAGGTCAAATATAATACACACACAAACACAGACAAGGATAATTACATACACCCACATACACCCCCCCCCCCTTATCGCTCAATAATGTGTGTATGAAGACTTACCTGAAGGAGGGGTGAGGAGCACGTTCCCCCCTCCTCTTTCCGCCAGAGCGCACACACACACACAGACACACATATACACACACATATACATATACACACACAAACAGAGACAAACATATACACACACGCATACACACACATACATACAGGGACAAACATATACACACACATGCACAGAAAAACACACACACACACACAGGGACAAACATATACACACAAACAAACACACACACAGGGACAAACATATATACACACAAGGACAAACACCTCTCTCTCCTCTCTGAACAATGTGTGTATGAAGACCTGTCAGCCTCTGTGGTTGTAGACTTGTGTAAAGGACATTGATTACTGGATAGAGAGCTGATGCTGCAAAGTTTCCTCTGATGAGATAAAGAAGTCATGTTTGATGACAGGAAAAGAGAAGCTGCTGATGAGAGCTGTCTCCAAAAGAAATGTTAAAGTGTAAACTCTTGTGTAAATTAAAGAGCTGTGGGAACATAGGGCTGTGGGAACATAGGGCCGTGGGAACATAAAATAACGATTTTGGTGCTTTTCTGGTGCCTCTTTGAAGTAGTTTTAAGCTACTTTCTGCTTCCACTCCACAACATTTAGCTAATAATAATAATAATAATAATAATAATAATCCTGCGTCCCGTCAGACTGACAGCGTTACAGTAGAAAAGAAGTGTGGTCGTTATATTATGAAAACTTTGGTTTTTATTGAACACACACAGCTGAAACCTCTGACCTTCACAGGACTCACACTTGAGGATCATGGGAAACGTAGTGCGTCAAACAGAATATAAATACAAAACAATAAATAAGTCGAGTTTTACCTTCACCCAGACTTTACATAACTTTCATAACTGATCAATAACTGATCACATGAGTTATTTCTTCTCATTAAAACTGGACTAGGAACTGGCTCATAAATGTCCTTTTACAATTACACATCACTTCATAAAAGTCTAGAGAGAGGGAGGGAGGGGGAGAGGGAGAAAGAGACAGGGAGGGGGGGGGGGGGAGAGTGAGGGAAAGAGGGAGAAAGAGAGGGAGGGAGAGAGGGATGATAGATGGAGGGAGAGAGGGTGAGAGAGAGGGAGGGAGAGGAAGGGGAGAAAGAGAGAGGGAGGGAGGAAGGGTGAGGGAGAGGGAGGACAGAGGGAGGGATGAGAGAGGGAGGGAGGGGGAGAGGGAAAAGAGAGAGGGAGAGGGAGAGAGATACAGAGAAAGAGAGAGAGACAGAGGGAGAGAAAGAGACAGAGGGACAGAGAGAGAGACAGAGATACAGAGAGAGGGAGAAAGAGAGAGGGGGAGAGAGAGAGAGAGAGGGAGGTAAAATAAAAATCATAAAAGTGGAACAGTAACTCTCTGCCTGTAAACTTACAAATTACTTTTTAAATTATAAAAAATAAAAGTAAAAACCTCTTTACTGTGTGTGAGGTCTGCAGTTGGTTTCTGTTCTCTAACAAATTAAACGTATAAAAAGTATAAAAATAATGTGCCATGGACTCTAAAGTAAACTCTGGAGGACGGTGAAAGAACAAGAGCACAAAAAAAAACAGTAAAAAATAAATAAAAATTAAAGTTTAAAACGTCTCCATGTGCAGAACGGTGAAGAAAACCGGTCCAAACTGAGTGGGACGGGATGTTGTGTTCAGGGACAGTCTGTTGATTTGTATCGCAGATCAGCTAGAGGATTTAAACTGTGTTCAATAAATAAATCAGTTCAGATTGTCTTCATTTGTCCCGACTGTCCTGTTTGGTTCCTGAACGCAGCGTTTAGGTCAGAACTACTCTTCACCAGTTAAATACATCATCAGTTCACTTCTTTCATTGAATTTGTGCGTTTTATTCAATTTTATAGCATTTTGAGAAATAAAAGGGGAAAAAATGTCGAAAAAAGCGTAAAAAACGTCGGAAACAGTGTGGAAAAAGACGACCTAAACGTTGACGTTTATTTCATTTTAAATTTGGACCCAGAAAAACTAAAAGTTGCAGGTCAACAGGTGTTAAATTTGGTTGAAAGAAAACCCAAATTTCTGATATAGAAAACGTTTTGAAAATGGGTCAAATATGTGATGAATGAATGGATCAGTTCAGATTGTCTCCGTTCATCCTGACTGTCCCGTTGGTTCCTGAACGCAGTGTTTAGGTCAGAACTACTGAACAGTTAAGTGGCTTAATGTACAAATCACTCTATAAAGTCTAGAAACCTCCCAAAAAAGGCGTAAACAAGTCAGAAGAAAGCCAGTTGTCTTTCTACTGCTGCATACTCAGACTTTTTGTTAACCCTCCAAAATTTGACCCATTTTC
>NC_053123.1:34624209-34654209 GCF_010015445.1 Perca fluviatilis | reverse complement strand
TTATAAAGTGCAGTGTGAGGTTACCTGAGTCTGCAGGTTCACCTCCATCAGTTCCATGCTCCGCTGCACTCCTCTCAGCTCCTCCTGCGCCTCCTCCTTCCTGCTCTGCTGCTTCTGCACCTCCTCTCTGAGAGCCTCCACCTCTCTCTCTGTCTGCAGTAACGTCTCCTGTAGCCGCTCCTTCTCTCTCAGCTCCTCCTGGGCCTCCTCCTTCCTGCTCTGCTGCTTCTGCACCTCCTCTCTGAGAGCTGTCACCTCCCTCTCTGTCTGCAGTAACGTCTCCTGTAGCCGCTCCTTCTCTCTCTGCTCCTTCTGGACCTCCTCTCTGAGAGATGTCACGTCTTCTCTCCTCTTCATCAGCTCTTTCTGAGCCTCCCTTTGTTCCTTCTGCACCTCCTCTCTGAGAGCAGACTCCTCCCCGTCGCTGTTGCTCCTCGTCTGCTCCCTCTGCACCTCCTCCTTCAGGGCTCTCAGCTCCTCCTGCGCCTCCTTCGTCTCCTTTTGTTGCTTTTTTACTTCTTCTCTGAGAGATTTTATCTCATGTTCTGTCTTCATTAATGTCTCCTGTAGCTGCTCCTTCTCCTTCTGCACCTCCTCCTGGGCCTCCTCCCTCTGCCTCTGCACCTCCTCTCTAAGTCCAGACACCTCCCCATCTCTGTTGGTCCTCCTCAGCTCCTCCTGCGCCTCCTCCGTCTCCCTTTGTTGCTTTCTCACTTCCTCTCGGAGAAATTTCACCTCCGACTCGGTCTTCATTAATGTCTCCTGCAGCTGCTCCTTCTCCTTCTTTTCCTTCTGCACCTCCTCTCTGGCGACCATAACCTCATTCTCAGCCCTCTTTAGCTCCTCCTTCCTCCTCTGCTCCTCCTGCACCTCCTCTCTGAGACCTTCTCTCTTTTCATACAGCTCTTCCTGCACCTCGGTCATCTCCCGTTGTTGCTTCTTTACCTCTTCTTTTAGAGCCGTCACCTCCTTCTCAGACCTCCTCTGCACCTCCCCGTCTCTATTGGTCCTCCTCAGCCCCTCCTGTGCCTCCCTTTGTTGCTTTCTCACTTCCTCTCTGAGAAATTTCACCTCTGTCTCGGTCTTCATTAAAGTCTCCCGTAGCTGCTCCTTCTCCTTCTTTTCCTTCTGCACCTCCTCTCTGATCACCCTAAACTCATTGTCAGTCCTCCTCTGCTCCTCCTTTAGGGCGGTCAGCTCCTCAGTCTCCCTTTGTTGCTTTTTCGCCTCCTCTCTGAGAGAAATCATCACATTTTCTGTCGTTATAAAGGTCTCTTGTAGCTGATCTTTCTCCTTCTGCATCTTCTGCACCTCCTCTCTGAGTGCTGTCAGCTCCTCCTGTATCTCTTCCCTCTGCCTCCCCTTCTCCTGAGCCTCCCGTCTTAAGGCTGTCAGCTCCTCCTGGGCCTCCTTCATCTCCCTTTGTTGCTTTCTCACTTCCTCTCTGAGAGATGTCACGTCTTCTTTCCTCTTCATCAGCTCTTTCTGAGCCTCCCTTTGCTCCTTCTGCACCTCATCTCTGAGAGCAGACTCCTCCCCGTCGCTGTTGCTTCTCGTCTGCTCCCTCTGCACCTCCTCCTTTAGGGCTGTCAGCTCCTCCTGCGCCTCCTTCGTCTCCCTTTGTTGCTTTTTTACTTCCTCTCTGAGAGATTTTATCTCATTTTCTGTCTTACTTAACGTCTCCTGTAGCCGCTCCTTCTCCTTTTTTTCCTTCTGCACCTCCTCCTGGGCCTCCTCCCTCTGCCTCCCCTCCTTCTGAGCCTCCCCCCCTCTCCACTGCGCCTCCTCCTTTACAGCCGCCAGCTCCTCCTGTATCTCCTCTCTCTCCTCCTTGAGAGCAGACACCTCCTCTCTTGTCCGCCGCAGCTCCCACTGCGCCTCCTCCCTCTCCTTTTTCGCCTCCTCTCTGAGAGAAATCATCACATTTTCTGTCGTTATAAAGGTCTCTTGTAGCTGATCTTTCTCCTTCTGCACCTTCTGCACCTCCTCTCTGAGTGCTGTCAGCTCCTCCTGTATCTCTTCCCTCTGCCTCCCCTTCTCCTGAGACTCCCGTCTTAAGGCTGTCAGCTCCTCCTGGGCCTCCTTCATCTCCCTTTGTTGCTTTCTCACTTCCTCTCTGAGAGATGTCATGTCTTCTCTCCTCTTCATCAGCTCTTTTTGAGCCTCCCTTTGCTCCTTCTGCACCTCCTCTCTGACAGCAGACTCCTCCCCGTCGCTGTTGCTTCTCGTCTGCTCCCTCTGCACCTCCTCCTTTAGGGCTGTCAGCTCCTCCTGCGCCTCCTTCGTCTCCCTTTGTTGCTTTTCTCTCTCTCTTTTTTTTTTTTTTTTTCCTTCTGCACCTCCTCCTGGGCCTCCTCCCTCTGCCTCCCCTCCTCCTGAGCCTCCCCCCCTCTCGTCTGCGCCTCCTCCTTTACAGCCGCCAGCTCCTCCTGTATCTCCTCTCTCTCCTTCCTGAGAGCAGACACCTCCTCTCTCGTCCTCCGCAGCTCCCTCTGCGCCTCCTCCCTCTCCTTCTGCACCTCCTCCCTGAGAGCAGACACCTCCTCCTGCCTCCTGCTCTGCTCCTTCTGCACCTCCTCCCTGAGAGACGTCACATCTTCTCTTCTCTTCACAAGCACTTCCTGCGCCGCAGCCTTCTCTTTTTGTAGTTTTTTCACCTCCTCTTTTAGAGCTGTCACCTCCTCCTCCGTCCTCCTGAGATCTCTCTCGGCCTCTCTCACTCTCTCCTGCAGCCTCCTCCTCTCTTCTGTCTCTTCCTCCCTCTCTTCCTCCACCTCTCTCACTCTCTCTTGCAGCCTCCTCCTCTCCTCTTTCTCTTCCTCCCTCTCTTCCTCCAGCTCTCTCACTCTCTCCTGCAGCCTCCTCTTCTCCTCCTCTGCCTCAGTCAGCTTCTCCTCCAGCCTCTAGGGGGAGCAAATCACAAGTTTGATCACGATACTGTTTTACAGTTTGGGAAACTTTCTGTTTTTCTGGGTCAAAATTTTAAATTTAACAAACTTTTGCCGCTTTTTTGGGCACTTTTTTGTTGTTTTATTTCCCAAATGCTATTAAACTGAATAAAAGAAGCCAAATTCAATGAAAGTAGTGAACAGTGACAGTTTGGTTGAAAGAAAACCCAAATTTCTGATACTTTACATACAGCATCTGAGGAGCAACTTATACTTAGTTACACCTGAGGAGCTATGAGCAAAGATACACATCAAACACGTTGAAAAAACAACTTGTCTGTCTGTCTGTGTGTGTGTGTGTGTCTCCTGAGTGTGTGTGTGTGTTTGTGTGTCTGTGTATGTGTGTATATGTGTGTGTGTCTGTGTATGTATTTGTATGTATGTGTATGTGTGTCTGTGTGTGTGTCTGTATGTATGTGTGTCTGTCTGTATGTGTATGTGTGTGTGTGTCTGTGTGTATATGTGTGTGTGTCTGTGTATGTATTTGTATGTATGTGTATGTGTGTGTGTGTGTGTGTGTGTGTGTGTCTGTCTGTGTGTGTCTGTCTGTGTGTATATGTGTGTGTGTCTGTGTATGTATTTGTATGTATGTGTGTGTGTCTGTCTGTGTGTGTCTGTCTGTGTGTGTCTGTCTGTGTGTGTCTGTATGTATGTGTATGTGTATGTGTCTGTGTCTGTATGTGTATGTGTGTCTGTGTGTGTGTGTCTGTGTGTGTCTGTATGTATGTGTGTCTGTCTGTATGTGTATGTGTGTGTGTGTCTGTGTGTATATGTGTGTGTGTCTGTGTATGTATTTGTATGTATATGTATATGTATGTGTGTGTGTGTGTGTGTGTGTGTGTGTGTGTGTGTCGGTGTGTCTGTGTATATGTGTGTGTGTCTGTGTGTGTGTGTGTGTATATGTGTGTGTGTTTCTTTCAAAAGTGACAAAATCAACCAGAAAAAGGCTCGAGGACGTCCAAAAAAAAGTGTCAGAAAAAGCTAAAATGCTGCAATATTTTAATTTTCTTTCAATGCATCCAGGTGTACGGTTGGACTCGTACCAGGCTCCTCCTCCTGGCTGCCTCCCTGTCTCTCCCATGCTCCTCCTCTGTCTCCTCCCTCTCCTCCAGCGCTGCTCTCAGCTGCTGCGTCTCCTCCTGAGTCTCCTTCAGGAGGAGGTTCAGCCTGGCCGCCTCCCTGTCGCTCCGCTCGGCCTCCTTCCTCCACTCCTTCACCTCCTCCTCCAGCCGCTCGCAGGCCTCCTCCCTCTCTCTGGCTCTCCTCCTCGCTCCCTCGCTCTCCGCCCGCGCCTCCTGCAGAGCCCGCGCCTGACAGGACAACACACGGATTATTATATAGACGAATAAATAATAAAACTACAACTCTGAATTCAACATTAAGGGTTTCCTGATGGGTGGGGAAAGGAGAGGGAGACAGACAGAGAGAGACAGAGAGGGAGACAGAGAGGGGGGAACAGAGATGGGGAGACAGAGAAAGGGAGACAGAGATGGGGAGACAGAGAGAGACAGAGAGAGAGAGATGGAGACAGAGAGGGAGACAGAGAGAGGGAGACAGAGAGAGAGAGAAACAGAGAGGGAGACAGAGACAGAGAGGGAGAGAGAGAGAGAGGGAGAAACAAGAGGGAGACAGAGAGATGGAGAGACAGAGAGACAGAGAGAGGGAGACAGAGATAGAGAGGGAGACAGAGAGAGGGAGAGACAGAGAGAGGGAGACAGAGAGGGAGAGACAGAGACAGAGAGAGGGAGACAGATAGAGAGACAAAGAGAGAGAGGGAGAGACAGAGAGGGAGAGACAGAGAGAGAGAGACAGAGACATAGAGAGAGACAGAGAGAGGGAGACCGAGATAGAGAGGGAGACAGAGAGAGGGAGAAACAGAGAGAGGGAGAGAGAGACAGAGAGAGAGAGAGGGAGACAGAGAGGGAGACAGAGAGAGAAACAGAGAGAGAGAGAGAGAGAGAGAGAGAGGGGGAGACAGAGAGACAGAGACAGAGAGAGAGAGGGGGAGACAGAGACAGAGAAAACTCAAACTAACTCAAACTGAACTAAACTCCTAATGTAAAGTGTAAAGAGTAATGTTGAGTAACCTGTGTGGAGAGGGTGAGTTCTCTGTCTCCCCCCTGGCTCCTCTCTTCCTGCAGGAGCTGCTGTGTTTCTCTGAGCAGCGCCTCCAGCTGCTCCTCCCACGCCTCCTTCTGCTCCAGGGCAACCTGCGCCTCCTGCTGCTCCCCGTCAGCCTCCTGCAGCGCCTCCTCCGCCCGCCGCAGCGCCTCCTTCAGCCGCTCAACCTCCTCCTCCCGCTGCCTCACGGCTCCCATCTGGCGCTCCAGCTGCTCCTCCCTCCGCTGCACCTCCTGCTTCATCTCAGAGCACTCCTCCCTCGCAACGCTCAGACAGACACGCAGCAGCTCTGCCTCGCTGGCCTCTTCCTCGCTAGCCCTCCTCTCCTCCTCCTCTTCCTCCTTCAGTCTCGCCTTCAGTCTCTCCTTCTCTCTCGTCTCTTGCTCCTTCAGTCTCTCCTTCTCTCTCCTCTCTTCCAAGAGTTGGGAGGTCTCTTTTCTCAGTGTCTTTATTTCGTCCTGCAGTTCTTCTTTCTCTCTTTCTAATCTCTCTATCCGGTCGCAGAGCTTCTCCGTCCTCTCCTCCTCCTCTTCCTCCTTCAGTCTCTCCTTCTCTCTCCTCTCTTCCAAGAGTTGGGAGGTTTCTTTTCTCAGTGTCTTTATTTCGTCCTGCAGTTCTTCCTTCTCCCTCTCTACTCTCTCTATCCGGCCACAGAGCACCTCTGTCTCCTTCTTTTTCGCCTCCTCCCTTTTCCTCCTCTCCTCCTCTTCTTCCTCCTTAAGTCTCTCCTTCTCTCTCCTCTCTTCCAAGAGTTGGGAGGTTTCTTTTCTCAGTGTCTTTATTTCGTCCTGCAGTTTTTCCTTCTCCTTCTCTACTCTCTCTATCTGGTCGCAGAGCGCCTCTGTCTCCTTCTTTTTCGCCTCCTCCCTTTTCCTCCTCTTCTCCTCCTCCTCTTCCTCCTGCAGTCTCTCCTTCTCGCTCCTCTCTTCCAAAAGTTGGGAAGTCTCTTTTCTCAGTTTCTTTATTTCCACCTGCAGTTCTTCTTTCTCTCTTTCTAATTTCTCTATTCGGTCGCAGAGCTTCTCCTCCTCCTCCCTCTTCACCTCCTCCCTCAGCCTCTCCATCTTGCTCCTCTCCTTCTCCTTCTCCCTCAGCCTCTTTATCTTGCTCCTTTCCTCCTCCTCCCTCAGCCTCTCCATCTCGCTCCTCTCTTCTTCTAGTTCAGAAATTTCTTTTCTCAGTCTTGTAGTGTCCGCCTGCAGTTCTTCTTTCTCCTTTTCTAATCCCTCTATCCATTTGCAGAGTGCCTCAGTCTTCTCCTCCCTCTTCACCTCCTCCTCTCTCAGTCTGCCATCCGTCCTCTCCTCCTCCCTTCTCCTCCTCTCCTCCTTTTTTTCTTCGTCTCGCAGGCTTTCCCTCCTTTTCATTTTCTCTTCTAGTTCAGAAGTTTCTCTTCTTAGTTTCTTTATCTCATCCTCCAGCTCCTCCACCCTCCCCCTCCATCTCTTCACCTCCTCCTCCCGCTCCTCCTTCTCTCCTTCTAATCTCTCCATCCGGTCGCAGAGCGCCTCCGTCTCCTCCTCTGTCCTCTTCGCCTCCTCCTCTCTCAGTCGCTCCCTCTCTCTCTTCTCTTCTCCCAGGTCAAACACTTCTTTTCTCAATTTCTTCATTACCTCCTCCTGCTCCTCCACCCTCTCCCTCCATCTTTCTCCCTCCTCTTCCCTTCTTCTCCTCCTCCCATCTTCTTCCTCTTGCAGTCTCTCCTCTCTCCTCTCCTCTTCTTCCTCTCGCAGTCTCTCCTTCTCTCTCCTCTCTTCTTCTACTTGGGAGCTGTTTTTCCTCTTTGTCTCCTCCTCCAGTCTCTCCTCCTCTCGCTGTATTCTCTCCATCATGTGGCCGATACGCGTCTCCCTCTCCATCACCTCCTCCCTCAGCCTCTCCACCTCCCTCTGTCTCTCCCCGTCCTCCTCCATCAGGGCGTCTAAACGCCTCCGGAGCGCCTCCACCTCTCCGTCTCTCATCCCCAACTCCTGGCTCAGAGCCTCTCTCTCTCTCTGCCACGCCTCCTCCTTCTGCTTCTCGTTCTCCTCTTCCTCCTCCTTCTTTCTCCTCCTCAGATCCTCCGTCTCCTCCTGGCTCCTGTCTCTGCTCTCCTTATCGTCTTCTCTCCGGGCTGTCGCTCTCTCCAGCTCTCCCATCAGACACTCAATCTCGCCTTCACAATAAAAGCACAACAAAACTGCCGTTAATAACTTCTGATACCATTAGGGCTGGGTCAAAAAATTAAATTCTGTGATTCAAATGGATCTTTATTTTAATGAGCCCTCTTGGATCATATCCATACTGTCATGTTACTATGTTTTCTCTTGCTCTTCCTGAGCTTTCTACCATTTTTTAGGGAGGAGTTTTTTCTTTACAGTGACAGAGGTTTTCACACACAGTGCCACCTTCAGTCTACATGCAGCGTTCCAGCCTGTTGCTTTCTATCTACAGGACCGATGGTGTGTGGAGGCTCACAATGACCCTGTAGCGTGGTCTTGGCCTGCTGCAGAGTGTGAATGTGTGTGTAGTCTCACAATGACCCTGTAGGGTGGCCTTGGCCTGCTGCAGAGTGTGAATGTGTGTGTAGTCTCACACTGACCCTGTAGCGTGGTCTTGGCCTGCTGCAGAGTGTGAATGTGTGTGTAGTCTCACACTGACCCTGTAGCGTGGTCTTGGCCTGCTGCAGAGTGTGAATGTGTGTGTAGTCTCACACTGACCCTGTAGCGTGGTCTTGGCCTGCTGCAGAGTGTGAATGTGTGTGTAGTCTCACACTGACCCTGTAGGGTGGCCTTGGCCTGCTGCAGAGTGTGAATGTGTGTGTAGTCTCACAATGACCCTGTAGGGTGGCCTTGGCCTGCTGCAGAGTGTGAATGTGTGTGTAGTCTCACACTGACCCTGTAGCGTGGTCTTGGCCTGCTGCAGAGTGTGAATGTGTGTGTAGTCTCACACTGACCCTGTAGCGTGGTCTTGGCCTGCTGCAGAGTGTGAATGTGTGTGTGCAGCTGGCATCGGTCCACCTCCGACTGGGAGAGCATCTTCTGCTGCTGACTGAGCTGCTGCTGCTGAGACACAGACACACACCTGCAGAGAGACAACACACAGAGAGAGAGCGAGACACTGTGAAGTTTATATATGAGACACAGACACACACCTGCAGAGAGACAACACAGAGACAGACACAGACCTGCAGAGAGACAACACAGAGACACACACCTGCAGAGAGACAACACAGAGAGAGACACAGACACACACCTGCAGAGAGACAACACAGAGAGACACAGACCTGTAGAGAGACAACACAGAGACACAGACACAGACCTGCAGAGAGACAACACAGAGAGACACAGACACACACCTGCAGAGAGACAACACAGATAGACACAGACACAAACCTGCAGAGAGACAACACAGAGAGACACAGACCTGTAGAGAGACAACACAGAGAGAGACACAGACACAGACCTGCAGAGAGACAACACAGAGAGACACAGACACACACCTGCAGAGAGACAACATAGAGAGAGACACAGACCTGTAGAGAGACAACACAGATAGAGACACAGACACAGACCTGCAGAGAGACAACACAGGGAGACACCATGAAATTTAAATACACAGCCTGTGTATATATACTGTACACAGCCTGTGTATTTCTACACATGTGTGATGTGTGTCAGGTGTGTGTGGTTACCTGAGTTGGGTCAGCTCGTCCTCCAACGTCTCCTTGTGTCTCTGCAGACTGTCCTTCTCCTCCTGCAGCTTCCTGTTGTCCCTCTGCTGCTCCTCCTGCTGGCGCCTCCTGCTCCTCACCTCCTCCAGGGCCTGCTGGAGCTGCTGCTGCACCTCCTGCAGCTCCACGCACACAGAGGCATGCTGGGAGGACAGCTAACACACGCACACACACATGATACAACACACACACACGCACGCACACACACACGCACACACAACATACACACATATATACACACAGAGAAACACACACACACAACATACATGATACAAAACACACACAGAAACACACACGATACAACACACACACACACACACACACACACATGATACAACACACACACACACACACACACACACACAGACATCACACACACACATGATACACACACACACACAACATCACAACACATGATACAACACACACACACACAACATACATGATACAACACACACACACACACACACACACACACACACACACACACACACACACACACACACACACACACACACACACACACACACACACACAACATACATAATACAACACACACACACACACACACACACACACATGTAAGATGCAAACCAACAACAGCTTGACAGCAGAAATAACCATGATTACATCCTGGTACTATAAGCGTGGTCTTCACCTCCTCCAGCTGTCCTCGGTCCCTCCCTCTCTCCTCCAGCAGGGACACCAGCTGTCTCTCCTTCTCCTCCATCACTCTCTCCATCTCTGTCTCTCTGTCTCTCAGCTGGCGGACAGCGCTGGCCTCCTCCTCTCTCTGCGCTCTGAGGGACCCAAACACACGCTGCTTGGTCAGGGTTTACAGTCGGGGGGGCGGGGGGGTGTTAGTCTGGGACAGACCTGGGGGGTCAGAGAGAGACTCACCTGAGCCGGATCAGGTCCTGGTTCACAGTTTTAATCTCCCGCTGCAGAGCGCTGACCTCTGATCCCACAGCCTGCTGACGGGATTGGCTGTCTGACAGCTCACATTCCAGCTGCACGCACACACACAGACACACACAGAGAGACACACACACACACACACACACACACACACACACACACACACACACACACACACAGACACACATACATACACACACACACAGACACATAGAGACACACACAGAGACACAGACACACACACACACACACAGAGACACAGACACACACAGAGACACAGACACACACACACACACAGAGACACACATACACAGAGAGACACACACACACAGAGACACACACACACACACACACACACACACACGCGTTAGAAACAAAAACATCGGGAAAAGTGACAAAATTTTGACAAAAGCTGCTGATATCTTAATCTGTTTAGGGCCGACTGAGCCTTTGAGCCAGGCAACACGGCTGACAGCTGACAGCTGTACCTGCAGCAGCTGCTTGTTCAGCTCTCTCTTGTCTGACGCCAGAGACGAGTTCAGGGCGGCCATCTTGTCCAGGGCATCGAGTCGCTCCTCCACCTCCCGCTTCAACACACACTCTGAGGACGAGAGACACAACACACTCTCCCTGGACTGGAGGGGGGGACACGGGGGGGGAGAGAGACAGAGAGAGGGAGACAGAGAGGGACGAGGGAGCCCATTATTATTTCCAGGAGAACCTGGGCTATCAGGATATGTACGCTGATGTCACATGAATGTTTAAATTGTTGACTATAAAGACAAAAGAAAAATCTAACAGAAATTCTCTGTGTGAAATCACACAGAGAACAATAATACACAAGACTTTGGGCTTTGGGAAACTGTTCTCCAAAGTCCTGGCAATCAGAGGAATAAGAAATACAGTAAATATAAATCTTCTCTTTCATGCTCAACAAACAGAAGATTGATGTAATGCAGAGATACTGAACATGGCCTAACTTGGTTTATGGATTCATCATTTTACAGGGATTCAGGCTGAATAAAAAAACTGCTTAGGCCTAAAAGTGACTCTCTATACTGTATTGATGTGGAGGTATCAAACAGTTAGCTGTTGAATACACATGAGGGGGGTAAACTAGAACCAGGACCACTAGAACCAGTACCTTCTGTAGAGCATCTCTGGCATCAGCAGCCTCTTCTTCTGCTCTCTGTCTGTCCAACTGCTGCCTCTCCAGCGCCCCCTACAGGAGGACAGGAGGACAGAGGGAAAGACATGCAGCGATTTCACAGGAAGACGTAGAAAAGGAGGTCAAGTCCTGTTAGATAGTTCTCGTCTCTTACAGGCTGATTGTCACATGTTGCCATCTGGACCTCGCTTTAAACTCCCAAAACTCATAAACCAACAGGACACTCTTTTGTACCTGCAGACATTCTTCTACTTAATTATATAAAGAACCATAGATAACTTATTGACTTACTATTTAATGATTGTTTACTGTTTTTTTATTGGTTTTAACTATGCCTGCAAGGTAGACAATCTCTGTATTGTGTGTGTGATTTGTTCCATACTATCTGCTGGACAACTAATTGCCCCGTTGGTGGACAATAAAGTAACTGTAACTTGGATATTAAAGTAAAGTAAAGCACCTTCAGAGTGTGGATCTCCATCCGGTGCAGAGTCTCTCTCTCCGTCAGCTGGACGTTCTCCAACAGTTCGCTCTCCACTCTGAAACAAAACCAGCAACCAAGCAGACAGAGAAATGTTTTCATACATTTATATAAATATATTTTTATATGTATACTGATTCCATGATACCAAACTTAGCCGCAGCAGATATCTGGATGTGTTATTAAAGGTTTTTTACATCATGTTTAATAATCTATCTAAGTATCTGTTATAAGGAACTAAAAGGTGTATTAAACATCATGTTTTAGGTATAATAATAATCTATCTAAGTAGCTGTTATAATGAACTAAAAGGTGTATTAAACATCATGTTTTAGGTATAATAATAATCTATCTAAGTAGCTGTTATAAGGAACTAAAAGGTGTATTAAACATCATGTTTTAGGTAATAATATCTATTATAAGGAACTAAAAGGTGTATTAAACATCATGTTTTAGGTATAATAATAATCTATCTAAGTAGCTGTTATAAGGAACTAAAAGGTGTATTAAACATCATGTTTTAGGTATAATAATAATCTATCTAAGTAGCTGTTATAAGGAACTAAAAGGTGTATTAAACATCATGTTTTAGGTATAATAATAATCTATCTAAGTAGCTGTTATAAGGAACTAAAAGGTGTATTAAACATCATGTTTTAGGTATAACTAAGTACCGTCTGAGTGTCTGAGTCTCCAGCTGTCTGTCTCTCTCCTCCTGTCGGTCTCTCTCTCTCCTCAGCCGCTCGCTCTCTCTCTTCACCTCCTCTTCTCTCTTCTGCACCTCCTCCAGCTGCTGACGCAGAGAGGTAGACACCTCCTGCTCCCTGTGAGACAGACAGACAGACAGACAGACAGACACAGTTTTGAAAGTGTTCATTTAATGTATTGTATGTATAACTCCTGTCTGTTTACTGTGTGTATATGTGTGTGTGTGTACCTGCTCAGTAAGTCCACAGTGTGTGTGTTTGTGTGTGTGTACCTGCTCAGTAAGTCCACAGTGTGTGTGTGTGTGTGTGTACCTGCTCAGTAAGTCCACAGTGTGTGTGTGTGTGTGTGTGTGTGTGTGTGTGTGTGTGTGTGTGTGTGTACCTGCTCAGTAACTCCACAGTGTGTGTGAGCTCCAGCTGTGTGTGTTGGGAGTGTGTGTGCAGCAGCTGGTTGTCGTCCTCCAGCTGTTTCACTCGGAGCTCCGTGGTCGTTTTCTCCTCGCTGAGCCTCCGCAAAGAGAGCTCCGCCCCCTTTACACACACACACACACACACACACACACACACACACACACACACACACACACACACACACACACACACACACACACACACACACACACACACACACACACACACACACACACACACACACACACCCTCTCTCTATCATTAACCTTGGTTAGCTGTGGCGTGCAGCAGAACGTGTGTGTGTGTGTGCTGGACTGACCTGCAGTTCCTGGTGTGTCCTCTGGAGGGCGCTCTCAGTGAGAGACAGGACAGACAGCAGGGAGGACAGATCCAGACTGAGGACGCTGTCTGGGGAGACGCACAGAGGCCGGCTGCTGCTCAGGACTCTGGACTGGAGACACAACACACTCTCTGACCTCTTGGTCCTTCTAATGGACCCAATCACTTATCCATCAACATACATTACTCCCATATTAGTCAAAATATGACATAATTTCAGCTTTTTTGACTCAAAAAATAGGTATAATTAAAAATCCAACGAAGTTTATTGACCATGAATTCCAAAAAATAAGTGTAACAGTAGTGGTAATAAGTTGGTGTCCATGGCATGTATACAGTACTGGTAGTAGTGGAAAAAAGCCTTAACAGTAAAAGAAATAAATAAAAAGGGACAAAAGCATTGAAAGAAAGAAAGAAAAAAATGGACAAAAAATGTCAGGAGAAGTGTCAAAAAAATGACAGAAAAATGGGTTAAAAAATAGACAAAAATGTCAGAAAAATTGGTGGGGAAATGGATGAAAAATATCAGAAAAAGTGACAAAAAATTTCAGAAAAAGTGTAAAAAACAAAAAAGACAAAAAATTTCAGAAAAAGTTTCAGAAAATGGGGCAAAAAAAGTCAGAAAATTGTAAATAAAAATGGAAAAAAATTGTAAAAAAAATTGTAAAAAAAAAAAAGTTGTAAAAAAATGACAGAAAAAAGTGTCCAAAAAATGGAAAAAAAAATGTAGCGGTAGGAAGAGCAAGGTGTCACCGGCGGTCGGATGGGAGGAGATCCAGTTGTTGTTAAACTGTGTGTAGTACGGGATGCAGGAAGTTTCTACCTGGAAGGTGTTGTAAACAAACACTGTGATTGGCTGAAGAGACTCACCAGTTTGACCACAGCCTGACTGACGGACTGAAGACTCCTCTCTGTGTCTCGGTGTCTCTCGGCCTCCCTCTCTCTCTCCTCCCTCTGACTGGCCTCAGCCTGCAGAGAGAGAGACAGCTCTGCAATCCTGAGAGACAGACAGACAGGCAATCAGACAGACAGGCAGGTAATCAGACAGACAGAGACACAGACAGACAGACAGAAAGACAGACAACTTTAGATAATCCGTGAATCAGTATGAGTCATTTTTTATGATAAAAACTTGTGTGATGTCAGCTTGTTAGATGTGAATATTGTTCTAGTGTCTTCTCTCTTCTGGGACAGGACACTGGAGATCTTGGAGTTGGGGACAAAAGGAGACAGTTGAAGACCTCATCTTGGACTTTTTGGGAAACACTGATCCACATTTTAGAGACCAGATAACTCATCCATTCATCCAGAACCTCCAGTAATCCACTCATGTATCTATGGTGGAAATAATCTCTAGTAGATCTTATTTTACTGGCTAAAGAAGACTACAGATGAAGAATGATTTACCGTTCTGTCAGCTGGGAAACTTTAGTCTCGTGAAGAAGCTTCAACTCTGAAATCTCTCGCTGCTGCTCCTGCTCCTCCTCCTCCTCCTCCTCCTCCTCCAGTTCTCCCAGGGAGAAGCTCCCCAGGGTGGAGGAGGAGATAAGAGGAGGCAGAGACACTGAGGAGTCCTGGGGAGGGAGGGTGAGGGAGGAGGACAGGGGAGGGAGGGTGAGGGTGGAGGACAGGGGAGGAGGGCTGGGCCTCAGGGAGGAGGAGACGGAGGAGAGGAGAGAGGAGGAGAGGCGAGAGAACTCGGCCCTCAGCTGCCACAGATCCCTGCAGACAGACAGACAGCTTTATCTCAGTCCAGACAATACACAATAGACTATTACTGCTATATATCAGTTCATTATCAGCATGTGTGTGTGTGTGTGTGTGTGTGTGTGTGTAAACACACAACGACACGGACACACACGTACCTGTCTGCGGCGGTTTTAACGGTGTGACAGTGTCGCCTCAGAGCGACCACGGTCCTCCAAACGGAGAGCAACCGAGCCTGCTGCTGGCCTTCAAGACCTGACAGACACTGGAGACACACACACACACACACATCATATATATACACACACACACACACACACACACACACACACACACACACACACACACACACACACACACACACACACACAGTTCAGAAAATCCCCCTTAAATGTCCCACAACTGTCCCAGAAGAGTGAAACCAAACTGCACACCTCTCTCTCCCTCCGCCAATCATCCTCTCTCCGCTCCGCCTCCTCCACCGCTCTGGTCCAATCAGATGTCAGCTTCTGGAGGTCCTCCCTCAGGGCCTGGTTGGCCTGCGCTGATTGGCTGAGCTGCTCTCGGAGGAGAGCGTTTGTGTCAGCCAGACCGACTGACCTGAAGAGAGACAGAGACAGAGACAGAGACAGACAGACAGACAGACAGACAGACAGACAGACAGACAGACAGACACACACACACACACACACTCCTGTCTTATGCTGTACTGTCAAATACATATACTGTATATGCCAAAAATAGAATCTAAAAAAACACATTTAAATTAGCATAGACAGACAGACAGACATATAGACAGACAGACAGAGACACACACACACACACACACACACACACACACACACACACACACACACACACACACACACACACACACACACACACACAAACAGGCTGCAACAAGTGTCGAAAGCTTCATACTGTCCTTCAAAAACGTTCTCAAGTTTGTCAAACACCAACAATTTTCCTTGCTCGCGAACTGAATCCAACACAGAAGTATTCCCAGTACACAAACTGGTAACTCCAGGCCTCATCACAGCTGCAGCAGTACACGTTTTTGTCTCAGTATCACTCTTTCCTAGCAATCTCAAATGCTTGCTCCCAACCAGTACTGGCTTCACAGCATTATCAGGTTTACAACATTATATGAATGTAAGGTAACTGTTGTGAAGAAGTAGCTAAGAATTGTGATTGATAATTGTCTTTATTTTCAAGCTACAAGCTACCAGTCTAATACTGAGTGCTTCCCTTTGGACTACCCTGAGCTGTGGTGCAAAGACAGCATAAGTATGACATCTGCTGGCGTCCTATATGACCTATATCAGGGGGGTCAAACTCAATTTCACTAGGGGCCACACTGGAAAATGAGAATGACATCAAGGGCCAGATGTGTATAGTTTACTGACATGCTTTTATTTAATCGAAAAACACAAATATCTTTGACTGTATTATTGCACGTCCTATATAGCCTTCTCGCTTACAGTTTGGTCGACATAAAGCCCTTAAAAACTCAGCAAAAATGTTCCTTAGCCGTTAGAGAGTTTAGCAAATCAAGCAAAACAATGATTACATTTTCACAAGTAGGCCACCACACAGCCAGACCCAAACTCTGCTGCTTCTGGGGGAATTTCTCAAAGTCTCAAAGTCAGCAAATCAGCCAAATTCTGCTTTGAGTGTTGCATAATATCAGTTTGTAAAACAGTTTTTGGTTTGGTGCACAACTAAGCGGGCCAAAATCTATTGTGAACCTAAACAGAGATGCGGGCCGGATCATAATTTTCTAGGGGCCTGATTTGGCCCACGGGCCTTGAGTTTGACACATGTGACCTATATGCTCGACCTCAGAAGCGGTAAAAGGGCCCAAACTGGTCCACGTTGACTATAGCGCCCCCTAATGGCCGATCTTTACCAAATTTGGTAGAGAGCCTCGGAGCGGCATGCTGAACAAGCAGCACCAGTTTGGTGTTGATCTCAACCACCCTCGAAGAATCAGAATCAGGAAGGATGAATCAGGATAGTTAAAATCCAAACGATCCCCAACCCTACACAGACACACACAGAGACACACACACACACACACACACACAGACACACAGAGACACACATAGAGACACACATACACACACATAGAGACACACATAGAGACACTCACACAGATACACACACACACACACAGAGACACACATAGAGATACAGACACAAACACAGAGACACACAAAGAGACACACAGAGACACAGACACACACACACAGAGACACAGAGACAGACGCACACACACACACACACACACACACCTCTGTTGTTCCTCCTCCAGCCTGATGAGGGTGCTCTCCAGAGAGTCGCTGCGTTCATCTCTGATCCTCCGCTACGAAACAAACACACACACACACACACACACACACAGACACACACACACACACACAGACACACACACACAACATCAATGACCATCTCCATCATTCAGCTGTTACACTACAGCACACAACATCTGGACCACATGTGGATCTGGACCTGGACCTGGACTGACCTCTGTGTTGAGCAGCTGTGTGTGATTGTCCTGCAGCTGGACGTCCAGATGTTGACATCGGTCTCTGTACTCCCACACCTACAGACACAACATCATGATGTCACACCTACAGACACATCAACATGATGTCATACCTACAGGCACATCAACATGATGTCATACCTACAGACACAACAACATGATGTCACACCTACAGACACAACAACATGATGTCACACCTACAGACACATCAACATGATGTCACACCTACAGACACAACATCATGATGTCACACCTACAGACACATCAACATGATGTCACACCTACAGACACAACCACATGATGTAACACCTACAGACACAACAACATGATGTCACACCTACAGACACAACAACATGATGTCACACCTACAGACACATCAACATGATGTCACACCTACAGACACATCAACATGATGTCACACCTACAGACACAACATCATGATGTCACACCTACAGACACAACATCATGATGTCACACCTACAGACACAACATCATGATGTCACACCTACAGACACATCAACATGATGTCACACCTACAGACACATCAACATGATGTCACACCTACAGACACATCAACATGATGTCACACCTACAGACACATCAACATGATGTCACACCTACAGACACAACATCATGATGTCACACCTACAGACACATCAACATGATGTCACACCTACAGACACAACATCATGATGTCACACCTACAGACACATCAACATGATGTCACACCTACAGACACAACATCATGATGTCACACCTACAGACACAACAACATGATGTCACACCTACAGACACATCAACATGATGTCACACCAACATGATATACGACACAACATCACTGATGTCACACCTGAGACACATCAAGATGATGTCACATGCCTACAGACACACAACATGATGCCACCAACAGTGACACCACAAACAGGACACAACATGATATCACCAACAACAATGCCCAACATATCCACACACACACACCATGACACAACAACATGATGTCACACCTACAGACACAACAACATATTCCTACAGCACATAATTCCAACAACTCCCTACAGCACAAATCATGTTCACCTACAGACACATCAACATATGTCACATACAGACACAACAACATGATGCACAACAACATGATGTCACACCTACAGACACAACAACATGATGACACAACAACATGATTCACACCTACAGACACAACAACATGATGTCACATACAGACACATCAACATGATGACACAACAACATGATGTCCCCTACAGACCATCAACATGATTCACACTACAGACACAACAACATGATGTCACACTACAGACACATCACATGATTCACCTACGACACAAAACATGATGTCACACTACAGACACATCAACATGATCACATACAGACACAACAACATGATGACACAACAACATGATGTCCTACACAACAACATGATGTCCACTACAGCATCAAAGATGTCACACCTACAGACACAACAACATGATGTCACACCTACAGACACATCAACATGATGTCACACCTACAGACACAACAACATGATGTCACACCTACAGACACATCTCTTTCACCCTACAGACACATCCATGTCACATACAACACATCAACATATGTAACTACAACACAACATCATGATGTCAACTACACACACAACATCATGATGTCACACCTACAGACACATCAACATGATGTCACCTACAGACACATCAACATATCACAACAGCACAACTTTGTCCTCCCAAAACAACATCAACTGTTCACCACACAAAATCCATCCACTACAGACACATCACTGATTCACACTACAGACACAATCTGTTACGAACAACATCATGTGTCCTACCAACATATGATCAACTACAGACACTCACTAACAACACATCAACAGTTACCTACAAACAAAACATCATGTTCACATACAGCAACAACATGCCCTACAGAATCAATGATGCCTAAGACACAACAACATGATGACACAACAACATGATGTCACCCTACAGACACAACAACATGATGACACAACAAATGATGTACACCTACAGACACAACAACATGATGCACTCCACAAACACATATGCAAACAACATGTGCTACAAACACAACAACTGTCACAACAGACATCAACATGATACACACAAATGATGCCCTACAGACACATCAACATGTTCACTACAGACACAACAACATGATGTCACACCTACAGACACATAAACATATGTCACACCTACAGACACAACAACATGATTCACACCTACAGCACATACATATGTACACTACAGACACAACAACATGATGACACAACAAACTATCACACTACAGACACAAAACATGATGACACATCAACATGATGTCACACCTACAGACACAAAACATGATACACAACAACATGATGTCACACTACAGACACAACAAATGTCACACCTACAGACACATCAACATGATGACACAACAACATGATGTCCCTACAGACAATCAACATGATTCACCTACAGACACAACAACATGATGTCACACCTACAGACACATCAACATGATGTCAACTACAGACACAACAACATGATGTCAAACCTACAGACACAACAACATGATGACACATCAACATGATGTCACACCTACAGACACAACAACATGATGTCACACCTACAGACACATCAACATGATGTCACACCTACAGACACATCAACATGATGTCACACCTACAGACACAACAACATGATGTCACACCTACAGACACATCATCATGATGTCACACCTACAGACACATCAACATGATGTCACACCTACAGACACATCAACATGATGTCACACCTACAGACACATCATCATGATGTCACACCTACAGACACAACAACATGATGTCCCCTACAGACACATCAACATGTCACACTACAAACACAACAAATGATGTCACACCACAGACACATCAACATGATTCACTAAGACACATCAACATTACCAAACACATCAACATGATGTCACACCTACAGACACAACAACATGATGACACAACAACATGATGTCACACCTACAGACACATCAACATGATGTCACACCTACAGACACATCAACATGATGTCACACCTACAGACACATCAACATGATGTCACACCTACAGACACAACAACATGTCACACCTACAGACACATCAACATGATGTCACACCTACAGACACATCAACATGATGTCACACCTACAGACACATCAACATGATGTCACACCTACAGACACAACAACATGATGTCACACCTACAGACACATCAACATGATGTCACACCTACAGACACAACAACATGATGACACAACAACATGATGTCACACCTACAGACACAACAACATGATGTCACACCTACAGACACAACAACATGATGTCACACCTACAGACACATCATCATGATGTCACACCTACAGACATATCAACATGATGTCACACCTACAGACACAACAACATGATGTCACACCTACAGACACATCATCATGATGTCACACCTACTCCTAATAGCATGTATATATATTCTATGAATACTACTCCTACTACTGTGTATAATACCGTGTATATATATTGTATGAATACTACTCCTAATACTGTGTATAATACCATGTATATATATTTTATGAATACTACTCCTAATACTGTGTATAATAGCGTGTATATTTTATATGAATACTACTGTGTGGTCTCACCTTGTTCTGCAGGCGGTGGATGAGCAGAGCCTGTCTGGCCTCCCTCTCTCTCCCCTCCCTCACCTTTCTCTTCCACTCCCTCTGCTCCCCCTCTACCCTCAGAGAGAGGGAGAGAGAGGGAGACACTGACTGGCACAGCTAGAGAGAGAGAGAGAGAGAGAGAGAGAGAGAGAGAGAGAGACAGAGAGAGAGAGACAGAGAGAGAGAGAGACAGAGAGAGAGAGAGCGACAGAGAGAGACAGAGAGAGAGAGAGAGAGAGAGAGAGAGAGAGAGAGAGAGAGAGAGAGAGAGAGAGAGCGACAGAGAGAGAGAGACAGAGAGAGAGAGAGTGATGTAACATTAGTTTCAGTAAAGTCTCCAAGTCCCGCCCATACACCCGCCCGACCTATCACAAGTCAACCCCAGCTGTCAATCATGTTTTTTAGAGCATCAAATAACTAATAAAAACCACCTGATCAGAAAGTGTGTTTATCTGTCTGTCTGTCTGTCTGTGTGTGTGTGTATCTGTGTGTGTGTGTGTGTATGTATCTGTGTGTCTGTGTGTATGTCTGTGTGTATCTGTGTATGTCTGTGTCTGTGTGTGTGTATGTCTGTGTGTGTGTGTGTATATCTGTGTGTGTGTGTGTGTGTGTGTGTGTGTATGTGTCTGTGTGTGTGTGTGTGTGTGTGTGTGTGTGTGTGTGTGTGTGTGTGTGTCTGATCTCCTCCTCACCCGGTCATTCAGAGCTCTGCTCCTGGCCTCCAGCTCCTCTCTTTCTGCCCGACTCTCAGCCAGCTCCTCCTGTAGACGACACACCTCCCCCTTAAGCTCCGCCTTCTCCTGCTGCCAGCCAATCAGCAGCCCCGACTGCATGCTTACAGGTCGACCTGGCCTCGGTGATCCTGGACGGGGACACAGAGAAGCTTTTGAACAAGGTGTCTGACAACATTATGGGATGGATCCCTACAGAGATAGACCTTTTAGTTAAAGAGTAAGATCCTTTTAGTTTAACATGAAACAGCCCCGAAATCACCATCACCAAACTACACCAGACTCCATGTAAATAATCAGGACTTTTAGCGTGTATAGAGCCAGCATATCTCCACCAGACTCCATGTAAATAATCAGGACTTTTAGCGTGTATAGAGCCAGCATATCTCCACCAGACTCCATGTAAATAATCAGGACTTTTAGCGTGTATAGAGGCAGCATATCTCCACCAGACTCCATGTAAATAATCATGACTTTTAGCGTGTATAGAGCCAGCATATCTCCACCAGACTCCATGTAAATAATCATGACTTTTGCGATATAGAGCCAGCATATCTCCACCAGACTCCATGTAAATAATCAGGACTTTTTAGCGTGTATAGAGCCAGCATATTAATACCAGACTCCATGTAAATAATCAGGACTTTTAAGCGTGTATAGAGCCAGCATATCTCCACCAGACTCCATGTAAATAATCAGCACTTTTAGGCGTGTATAGAGGCAGCATATCTCCACCAGACTCCATGTAAATAATCAGGACTTTTAGCGTGTATAGAGCCAGCATATGTCCACCAGACTCCATGTAAATAATCAGGACTTTTAGCGTGTATAGAGCCAGCACATCTCCACCAGACTCCATGTAAATAATCAGGACTTTTAGTGTGTATAGAGCCAGCATATCTCCACCAGACTCCATGTAAATAATCAGGACTTTTAGCGTGTATAGAGGCAGCATATCTCCACCAGACTCCATGTAAATAATCATGACTTTTAGCGTGTATAGAGCCAGCATATCTCCACCAGACTCCATGTAAATAATCAGGACTTTTAGCGTGTATAGAGCCAGCATATTAATACCAGACTCCATGTAAATAATCAGGACTTTTAGCGTGTATAGAGCCAGCATATCTCCACCAGACTCCATGTAAATAATCAGCACTTTTAGCGTGTATAGAGGCAGCATATCTCCACCAGACTCCATGTAAATAATCAGGACTTTTAGCGTGTATAGAGCCAGCATATCTCCACCAGACTCCATGTAAATAATCAGGACTTTTAGCGTGTATAGAGCCAGCATATTACCACCAGACTCCATGTAAATAATCAGGACTTTTAGCGTGTATAGAGCCAGCATATCTCCACCAGACTCCATGTAAATAATCAGGACTTTTAACGTGTATAGAGGCAGCATATCTCCACCAGACTCCATGTAAATAATCAGGACTTTTAGCGTGTATAGAGCCAGCATATCTCCACCAGACTCCCTGTAAATAATCAGGACTTTTAGCGTGTATAGAGGCAGCATATCTCCACCAGACTCCATGTAAATAATCAGGACTTTTAGCGTGTATAGAGCCAGCATATCTCCACCAGACTCCATGTAAATAATCAGGACTTTTAGCGTGTATAGAGCCAGCATATTACCACCAGACTCCATGTAAATAATCAGGACTTTTAGCGTGTATAGAGCCAGCATATCTCCACCAGACTCCATGTAAATAATCAAGACTTTTAGCGTGTATAGAGGCAGCATATCTCCACCAGACTCCATGTAAATAATCAGGACTTTTAGCTTGTATAGAGGCAGCATATCTCCACCAGACTCCATGTAAATAATCAAGACTTTTAGCGTGCATAGAGGCAGCATATCTCCACCAGACTCCATGTAAATAATCAGGACTTTTAGCGTGTATAGAGTCAGCATATCTCCACCAGACTCCATGTAAATAATCAGGACTTTTAGCGTGTATAGAGCCAGCATATCTCCACATGTAAATGGATGAATTAAGGGTTTATTTCAACCAAACCAGAGTGGTGATTGTTGGAACAGTGGAAAAATGAACCAAGACGGCTTTTGGTAGTTTTATTTAGTTTCTGTTTTACGATGATAAAAGTTGTGATTATTTACATGGAGTCTGGTAGATAACTGGCATTTTTGTTATTCTTTTTTCTTTCTTTATTAACTTTTCTTTGTGTGTATGTGTGTGTGTGTGTGTGTGTGTGTATGTGTATGTGTATGTGTATGTGTATGTGTGTGTGTGTGTGTGTGTCAACAGCCCCGGAATCACCATCACCAAACTCCACCAGACTCCATGTAAATAATCACTACATTTATCATCGTAAAACACACTTCATTCAAAGTGAACAGAAACTAAATAAAACTATCAAAAGCCGTCTTGGTTCATCCTTCCACTGTTCCAACAATCATCACTCTGGTTTGGTTGAAATAAACCCTTAATTCACCCATTTACATGTGGAGATATGCTGGCTCTATACACGCTAAAAGTCCTGATTATTTACATGGAGTCTGGTGGAGATATGCTGGCTCTATACACGCTAAAAGTCCTGATTATTTACATGGAGTCTGGTGGAGATATGTTGGTTCTATACACGCTAAAAGTCCTGATTATTACATGGAGTCTGGTGGAAATAATGCTGGCTCTAAAACACTAAAAGTCCTGATTATTTACATGGAGTCTGGTGGAGATTAATGTGGCTACAACACGCTAAAAGTCCTGATTATTACATGGAGTCTGGTGGAATACTGGCTCTATACACGCTAAAAGTCCTGATTATTTACATGGAATCTGGTGGAGATATGCTGGCTCTATACACGCTAAAAGTCCTGATTATTTAATGGAAGTCTGGTGAAGATATGCTGGCTCTACTACACGCTAAAAGTCCTGATTATTGGAGTCTGGTGGGTTAGCGTTTAATCAGCTTGTGTTGAGTGATAATCTGTTAAACTGCAGAGACAGCAGAAGAAGATATAAACCGGTTAAAACAACAACAGACCGTCATCAAACTGGGTCAAACCCGGTATTAACGGCTGAACCAACGGCTGTCTAACTACCCGCCCGCGAGACGTAACGGACCGGGTATGAAACTAACAGTTTTTACTGGAACTCCAGACTGCAGCTAGCCTGTTAGCATGCTAACGACAGGAAAACAAACAGTGAATAAAGTTAATTTAAAGTTCGTAACGTTACCTGCTCAAGCTGAAGCTGCTGCGCGCGCTTCACTCGCAAACTGCCAGAAACATTCAAACATTTTAAAAACTACAAATCGGCTTTAGTCATTCAATGAAACCTGTTGATGTTGTTGTTGTTGTTAGCATATTCAAACCGGGAAACATAACCTCTCACCCAGTGACGCAGCGGTGACGTAACAGGAAACGAAGTCAAACAAGGAATACAAACAGCGCCCCCTGCCGACAGGAATAAAATAATATAAATTTAAAAATAACATGGAAAAAATAAATACTTTTTAAATATACATTTTTATAAATAAATAAAAAAAATTTAAAATAAGAATAATAGAGTATTAATGTAGATTTAAAAATTAAAAATTAATGAAAAGAAAAAAATATCTATCGACTGTTTTGAGCACCAAATACAAATAATGATATTATTATTATTATTAAAAACAAATTTAAAATATATATTTGATTGATTTAAAATGTTTACCCATCTAATCTTGTTTCACATTAAATAACATTCTCTGTGTGTGTGTGTGTGTGTGTGTGTGTGTGTGTGTGTGTTTTAGTTATAAACTTTATCGAAGAGGAGAGTTAAGTTTATTCTTAAATGTGGTGACCGTGTCTGCCCCCCAAACCCAGACTGGGAGCTGGTTCCACAGGAGAGGAGCCTGGTAGCTGAAGGCTCTGGCTCCCAATCTGCTTTTAGAGACTCTAGGAACCACAAGTAACTCTGCATTCTGGGAGCGCAGTGCTCTAATGGGACAATAAGGTAGGAGCTCTTCTAGATATGATGGTGCTTGACCATTTAGAGCTTTGTAGGTCAGGAGGAGGATTTTTAAATTCAATTCTGGATTTTACAGGAAGCCAATGCAGAGAAGCTAGTACAGGAGAAATATGATCTCTTTTCTAGTCACACAGAGGGAAGAAACCTAGAGGGTAACCCTCTCTCCACAACGCCTACCTCCTATGGCACCATTTTGATGCTACCTAGCTCTCCCTTCCCGTTAGCATCCCATTGACTGCCATTCATTCTGACGTCACTTTGACAGTGAATAACTTTACATCTGAAGCGTTTAAAGACTCTATTTGTCTGTTGTTTATTTCTAAAGAAACACGACAATGTATAAAAGGCTCCATTACCTTGTACCTCACGTTATGGCTCCGTAGCAGACGCTTTTATAAAAATAGGCTAACGATTGGGTCATAACCACGAGACTTACTGATACACAGTAGAGGAATTACCGTATAGTACAGGAGAAGCTCACAGGCAGTTTGGACTTCCATTAGCTGTTTAAGTTTAATTACTAATGTTAACTAGCATGTTAGTGATCAGTAATTAGCCTGTGCCTATGTTATCTCCTTACATATACCTACGCTCTCCGTCTCTGTAAGATTGGGAATGATTGAGATTTCTCTCGGCACAGCTACCAGAAGACTTCTGAAAACTTTGTTTTGGAAGAAACAAAGCTCTTATTGTGAAAGTCTGCTTCCTGACAGGTGGAGCTATGACACATCTGGAAAACAACTCAAATGAGTTGTTTTCTGTCGACATTTTGGACCGTTTGAGGAATCGGTAAATTGCTGTTTGATACTTTAACAACACGTTAGTCTTTGGTCTCTTCAGGGTTAGTTTCTGGCTCTGTAATGTTAAATATAATAAATATATATACACATTATGTAATGCGTGTGCAGGTTATATAAAGATAAATGCCCACAAACCGTTTCAACAGTAAGCGAGGATTTTATTCAATTCACAATAAGTTGTCCTAGTTGGCGATACAGGTGAGAACTTGTAATCACCTCAAAACAGTGGCATAAGTCTTAACACTGTGCCCCATTGATAAAACCTGAGTACCCAAGAGGAAGAAACTGCTCCACGCTGCCAGGTAATCAGTGTCCAACAAACATTACCCTCCAGCTGAGTTTGACGCTCCCTTATGCCGTCATCAGCAGCGTGCCCGGCTACCGTGCGCGTAACCACACCTGTAGCGGCAGCGCCTCACATTCACCCCCCCAGAACACAAATCATCGCCCCGATGATAGGGCTAAGAACCAACCCTTAGGTACCTGCCGGGTCCAATACCTCACAGCATGGAAGATTTACTTAAGTTATCCATAACGGTGGACAGAATCTCTTTTAAGGTACCTAACCATAAATTGTTAAGATGGGCCACTACCTGAGCTCCAGCCCGTCCCCCTCGCCTTGGCACTGCAGACCGTGGTAGATGAAAGGGATTGGGAATGCACTCCTGCCGTGCTCCTAGCCGACGTCGCGCACCCCACTGGAGACGGGTCTCGTTCCTCCTCTGACGACTCTGGGTCCGACACCTGTTGTGCAACAGCTGCTACATCCCCCATCTCACTCTCTCCTGATCCTTCAGGGCCCACCTGCATGCTCACTTCCGCCTCCTCCGGATTGCTGTCCTGTCCCGGGGCGTCATTGCAGACACCCCCATCGAACCCCACTTCTGGAGAAACCTTCTTGAGCAGCACCCCCATGTCCTCTTCTGACTCCTCACCTGCCGAAACCTCGTTCTGCTGCACGCCATCTCTCACACTCTGTCCCAGAGGTGGTTCCACAGACCCAGCCTTACCACAGGGCCTGAGCTCCATCCGATGTACATTACTGGGGGCCAAGGACCCATCCACCGGAGCCACAGTGTACACCCCCCCCTTGGGGTTCGGCCGAGACAGCACTTGGTAGGGAACTGGCAACCATACGTCCTGAATCTTATGCCGACCCTTAAAGGTGCGATTCCGCCTATAGACTAACTGACCCTCCTGCAAAGCACTCTGCCGAGATGAAGGCCCATGGCTTTGTCTACGTGTATCCGCATGCAGGGTCATTTGCCTCCGCGCATGATTGTGAGCGGTCTTTAGTTGCTGCTGGTGTATATGGATCCAATCATCGGTCGTCCCTCCAAACTCCTCTTCTCCTACTCCCAATAAAACATCCACTGGCAGGTTGGGGGACCTGCCAAACATCAGGAAATATGGGGTGTAGCCAGTACTGGCATGTTCTGAGGTGTTGTAAGCGAAAACCACCTCCGGCAAGTGCTCCACCCATCTCCTCTTTTTTTCTGGGGGCAGCGTCCTCAATAGATCGTGAAGGGTGCGATTAAAACGCTCGCACTGACCATTCCCCTGGGGGTGATATGGGGTGGTGCGGCTCCGGCTCATTCCATACACCTTGCACAGATTCTTTATCATTTCTGCTTCAAAACACCGCCCTTGATCCGAGTGAATTCTTTGAGGAACTCCGTACTTCTGAATCCACTCCCTCACCAAGACCCTTGCCACCGTCACAGCCTTCTGATCTCGGGTGGGCACGGCCACTGTGAACTTGGAGAATACATCGGTGAACAGAAGTACATTTTCACGACCATCGCTAGATGGCTCTAATACTGTAAAATCCATGGCCAGCACCTCCAATGGCCGAGCGGCCAGCAAACTTCCCCATTCCGTCACCACTTTCGGCAGTGGGGCCTTAGCCACAATACAGCGCTCGCATCTCCGACAGTACTCCTCAATCTCCGCGTGCATCCCTGGCCAGTAGCATCTGGCCCGAACCAGCTGGAATGTCCTCTCAACGCCTTGATGTCCATGACTATCGTGCATATGGCGCAGGACTTCAGCACGCAAACTGTGGGGCAGCAACAGCTGTTTCAAACGTCCCCTTCTCGAGTCCAGTAGCTCCCGATACAGTACCCCAGCCTCCTCCGTAATAGTCTCCCACTGCCGCAGGAGCTCCAATGTTTTCCTGCCCTCCGTTACCGCGTTCTGCCCGGGTGGGTTTCTGCCCTGCGCCTCATTAGGGCCCGGATAGCCTGCTGTTTGGAAGCCAAAAGTCACTAGAATACATTGGGAAGCTTGATGAGGCCCCCATAGTATTCATTGCAGCTGTGAACTGGCCTCCCTACCCCGGCTGCCAAAGTAGTTTTCACCTGCTCGATGGTTTGACAAACCCCTGGGCCATCGTCCTTCACATACTGCCTTGACAACCCATCAGCGTTTGCATTCTGTTTCCCAGGCCGGTAGCGCAGCTCAAAAATCAAACTGAGCTAGCTCCGCCACCCACCTTTTGCGCTCCGACGTCCCAACCTGGCGGTCGCCAGATGACTCAGTGGATTATTGTCCGTTGAAAACAGTGAATCGCCGTCCCAGCAGATAGTCATGGAACTTATCTGTTAACGCGCCCCCTTATAGGGGCCAGTAGCTCCAATTTCATAGCACTGTAGTTATCCATATTCCTCTCAGGCGCCGCAACCCTCGGCTTGCATAGGCCACCGCCTCCGGCCCCCCTCCCATCCTGCGACAAAACCACCAACCACCCTTGATGGCTAGCGTCAATCTCCACATAGAAAGGCGCGTGAAATCCCGCATAGGCCAGCACCGGAGCTGAGGTGAGCCACCTTTTTAGTACATGGAACGCACTCTCACATTCCAAACTCCACAACTGCTTAAAGGGGACCCCACTAGACCTGGCGCCCAGGCCCTTGTGGGAACCCATAGCCGAGAGAGCGTGGAGAGGGGCGGCAATTCGCGAAAAGTTTTCCACAAACCTCCGGTAATATCCCGCAAAGCCCAGGAAAGACAGAAGCTCTGCAAAATTAGCAGGGCACCTCCACTCGGCCACCGCCCGAATTTTCTCTGGATCGGTTGCTACACCCTCGGCCAAGATAACATGGCCCAAAAATGGCACCTCAGGTTGGAACAGCGAACATTTGCTCCACTTCACCTTCAGGCCGTGCTCCCAAAACCTGGAGAGCACCATCCGCAGGCGAGTCAGGTGCTGACTAAACGATGTGGAAAACACCACCACGTCATCCAGGTACAGCAACAAAGACTGGAAATGCTCGTCACCAAATATCCGCTCCATGAGTCGCTGAAAGGTCCCAGGTGCATTGCAAAGACCAAACGGCATTCGATTAAATTCAAACAAGCCGAATGGTGTGCAAAATGCAGTCTTCTGCCGGTCATTCTCTGCTACCACCACCTGGTTGTAACCGCTCGCCAAGTCCAGCGTTGAAAACCACTGGGCACCTCCCAGTGCATCCAATGACTCTTCAATCCTGGGCAGAGGGTACGCATCCTTCCGGGTCTTGGTGTTGAGTTGCCGGTAGTCTACACACATCCTCAAAGTCCCGTCCTTCAAAGTCCTTCTTCCTTCGTCCTTCAGAGGCGAGGAGTAAGGGCTGCAACTCTCCCTAATCACTCCCTGCTGTAAAAGCTGCATTATATGTGCCTTAACCTCCTCATACTGACTTGGGGGAAGTCTGCGATAGCGCTGTTTAACAATACGTAGCCCGCA